>NC_135215.1:24635140-24897640 GCF_052324685.1 Brachyhypopomus gauderio | reverse complement strand
TATTGCAGGAGTTTCATACTACACTGTACTGACCCACAGTGAGAAGTAAGAAGTTTGAGCAGTTATGTGTTTGTGGTAATAGAGTGTCTGGATCTATAGGGTGTTTGGGGCAATAGTGTGCACGGGCCAATAGTGTGTTTGGTGTAATAGTGTGTTTGAAGCATTAAGGTGTCTGGAGTAGTGTTTGGGGCAGTGGAGTGTCTGGGGAAATACAGAAACACAGTATATGCCATGTGTTCATGTGCTTTGTACAGACAGAGGTCAGCAATGTTCTCTTTACAAAGAGATCAGACAGCTCGGCTTCAAGCAGTACAGCACAATAAACACACACATACACATCCCAAACCCTGCTTACATGTTGGTTTGTTTGTCTTTATTGGGCATTTAGAAAGGGGAGAGTATCTGTACCAACAAACTAGAACAACACCAGGCTGATAAGTCTGATGTTCATGTATTACACCTTACGCCGTAAGTTACAGACGGCCATGATGAACCAGATCATCTGACCACCTGTATCAGCTCAAAAAAACCACTTTCTTATATTTCTGATAAAAATTAAACTTCATCAGAATAAAGATAAAATACCTAAAGGCCTATCCTGACGCCGTCCTCCACGGTCCCGAGCCGTGGTGTATTCTTCCGCCGCGCACACCAAACACCAAGTTCCGTTTACGAAGCAGAACCACTTAGGTCCAAACAAGGATTTATACAGTAAATGGGAGAAAAATCGTAACTCGGGAAACTCGTAACCCTGGGACCGCCTGTATGATGTTTATGTCGATTGAATCGGAGCATTAATGACCAAAACAAACTGGACTTAAGGCTGGATGGAGGTAACTTCTCTACATAATGTCCGAAAATCAGCCGCAAGTCAATTAAACGACACCGCCGTCATCCATCCAGCGCTGATGAGCGCCAGTGACAGGATCATATTTCGGCCTCAAAACAGATAACGCGCGCGTGTGGTTTATTATTATGATTTGACGGATTTTCCCCCAAAAAATTCAAATGACGGAGATTCGTCGTGGTGACGGAGAACTTTAACTCATGCACTAGCGAACCTTTTTTTCTTGACACGTCGGTACGCCAGAATTCCGGCGTGGCGCCTGAAAACTATCAGGCCTGTGAGTGTGTGTGTGTGTGCACATGAGTGTGTGTGTGCACATGAGTGTATGTGCACATGAGTGTGTGTGCACATGAATGTATGTGCACATGAATGTATGTGCACATGAGTACACACACTAATCCCACAGTCCACTCAACACCTTGGGCTGCTCCCTGCAGGGCCCATTTTTCTATTATTACAGTTTTTTGTAGCTGTTAAAACACAAAAAGTGGTCCTTGTAGCTTATTTCTGAAACAACTACCCCATGTAGCCTATCTATTGACCTGGTGCGCTAAACCTTAAGCACATTCTCTGCCTTACACTCATTTAGAAATTCTAAAACACACTTTTTTCAAAACTGAAAACCATGTGTTTCTTTTAGAAAACACTACCACGCAACTGCTACACTCATGTACCAAAATTCATACACAGTTCTCACACGTTATAACACTTCTAGCTAATTTTTAGACATCAAAGCCTAATCCCTATTAAGAGGCCACAAGTATCCAGACTGAGCCAGTGACAGTGTGAAACAACTGCGCTATAAATTTGCCACTCTTGGTCCCTACAACACTGTGCACATCATCACCTACTTCAACACAGAACACAACATACTCATTCTCCATCACCAGGGGGATGAACCAGAACAGTCCAGGTTTGTTGTCGTCTGGGTCAACACCGGTTTGCACCGGGCTACTCAAGTACAAACTGGTTCACTGAACAGCCACAATTTGTTGTGATTCACCTCCACCAAACTCTCCATTACGGTTGAGTTCTTTTTGGCATGGAGGTGGTCGCCAACCCCACCAGTGCAAATACATTCAGCAGGTGATGGAGGAAGCTTGAGGTTATTTTGTCTTTTTTTTCTTTTTTTGTTGTTCATGTGTTTATGTGTTTACAGTATATACAGCATGTGTTGCTGTAGTGTTTATGCAAAACAAAAAAAACCTTACCCTTGTAATGGCATTTTACTTTATGGTGTAAATGTACTGAATATGCAGAAATGACTTCAGTATTTGTGAATATTCATGTAAATGTGAGAAGTCTGACAGACCTTCACAGCAGACAATAAACTAAACACTCAAACACATGGTAGTAGTGTTTTCCATTTGTCATTTCAGCGTGTAGTCACATATATGAAAGGCTAATCATCTGATATTTGTGTGTAGTGTTTAGATGCAAAAATATGGTTTTGGCAAGAGTTGCAAGAGTTTTGGTTGAAGTGTGTGCTTTTTCCAAAAGTGTGAGATGTTTTGCCTGTTGTGTGTGTAGCATTGGCTGCTGTGTGTTAAGGTTCGACAAAAGAGACATAGTTTCAGAAATTGGGTCTTAGCGCCTGCAAAAAAGTGTATTATCATTGTGATCTGAAGGTGTTTGCGTCTGTGGTGAATGTTTTGTGGAATGCATTTGTGTAGGAAAATGTGAACGTTTATTTAATAATAATAAAACCAAAAAAAATAAGGCATCTGTATTTAATAGTAATACATTTAAACATTCTAACTGTGTGAGCAGTTCTTTCCCCTTTTAGGCCACAATGTCTGTTAAAACAGACATTGTGAGAGAAAGTGAGAAAGAGAGAGAGTCTGAGAAAATAAACTGAAGGTCACGAAGGTTTTTTTTTCTACTCTCTGAGTAAACTGGAGAATTCTGAGAGAAACACTGACCTATATTTTATTTTACAGATTTTAGCATAACACCCAATTACCAAAAATCCTGTGATTACTGGCTTCAGCCTCTTGTCATAAAGAAAACATACGCACAAAGTCACACAAACACAACCACACAACCACAGCCACACAAACACAGTCACACAAACACAGCAACACAGCGACAGCTACAAACATAGAAATGAGCAGGGTGAACACAGTTCAAAAAGAGCAGTTTAAATCACAGATAAACCCTCATACTGTTATTAATCACACCCACTACTAATAAACCCACACCCAAGGATTTGTTCACTTATCAGAGAGGTTGATTTGTCATTCCTGTGTGAATCCTGGAGCCAATCATATCCCTCTCCCACAACTAATCAACCCCACAACTAATCACCCCATACACTCACTAATAATGCATTTCTAATTATTCTATACTCACTCTACAAATAATTTCACACTATGTCACCTACTGTTAATTCTTGTCACATTCCTCCCCAATACTTTCCCAAATGAATCACCTCCCACTACCACTGAGTGCAGTAAATATTTACTCTTATGTGGCTTGAATAAAGTAAAAATGTTCTCCATTGGGGATCGAGTAACAACTAAGATGACTGAGTAGAGACTAAGATGTTTAATCCCAGGCGGGGATGAGTAAATATGGCGCTAGTGCTGAAGACTGCAGGGGAGTACACCTGCAGAGAATGTGTATTGTTCTATTACTACAGAATGTGTATTGTTTTATTACAGAATGTGTATTGTTCTATTACAGAATGTGTATTGTTTTATTGCAGAATGTCTATTGTTTTATTACAGAATGTGTATTGTTTTAATTGGTATGTAAAAGGTGCTGTATCACCTTTTGGTGTTGATGTTGGTGATGCTGGTGCGAGCTCACATCATTATCCCTGTGTTCTCATACTCACCCCCAACCACCCTTTAATACCCCTCTCACCAGTCTGATACTCACCCCCCTGCCACCCTTTAATACCCCCTCACCCGTCTGATACTCACCCCCCACCACCCTTTAATACCCCTCTCAACCATCTGATTCTCACCCCCCTGCCACCTTTTAAAACCCCCCTCACCCGTCTGATACTCACCCCCCCTGCCTACCTTTAATACCTCCTCACCAATTTGATACTCACCCTACTGCCTCCCTTTAAACACTATTATAAACACACTGGGTTAAACACACTGGGGAACCCTGTAAAAACAGTTATAATCACACTGTGTGAACCCTGTAAACAGACTGTTATAAACATACTGGGTGAACCCTGTATACACTGTAATAAACACACTGGGGAACCCTGTAAACACACTGTTATAAACATACTGGGTGAACCCTGTAAACACACTGTTATAAACATACTGGGTGAACCCTGTAAACACTGTTGTAAACCCACTGGGGGAGCCCTGTAAACACACTGTTATAAACACACTGGGGAACCCTGTAAATACACTGTTACAACCACACTGGGGGAGCCCTGTAAACACACTGTTATAAACACACTGGGGAACCATGTAAATACACTGTTATAACAACACTGGGGGAGCCCTGTAAACACACTGTTATAAACACACTGGGGAACCCTGTAAATACACTGTTATAACCACACTGGGGGAGCCCTGTAAACACACTGTTATAAACACACTGGGGAACCCTGTAAATACACTGTTACAACCACACTGGGGGAGCCCTGTAAACACACTGTTATAAACACACTGGGGAACCTTGTAAATACACCGTTACAACCACACTGCGGGAGCCCTGTAAACACACTGTTATAAACACACTGGGGAACCCTGTAAATACACTGTTATAACCACACTGGGGGAGCCCTGTAAACACACTGTTATAAACACACTGGGGAACCCTGTAAATACACTGTTATAACCACACTGGGGGAGCCCTGTAAACACACTGTTATAAACACACTGGGGAACCTTGTAAATACACTGTTATACCCACACTGGGGGAGCCCTGTAAACACACTGTAAATTAGAGCAGAAATGGCGATTCACTAAATTGGAAGTATTCCACTGTGCCTGGAAGGATAGCATTATTGACTACAAACGGGCACTCACTAAAGCACGCTCAGCATACTTAGCCTCACTGATAGAGAAAAATAAAAACAATCCTAGATTTCTTTTTAATACTATTTCTAAAATTACAAAAAATCAAGCAGGCACAGAACCTCAGATTCCAGTAAACCTCACTAGTAATGTATTTATAGATTTTTTTGATAATAAAATAGAGAATATTTTGGTTTGGTTGATATTGATTTAAATTACATACCGGGAGAAAAACTTGATGCTTTTCATCCACTCCCAAAATCAGAATTAGAGAAAATAATTTCTTCCTTAAATTGTACTACCTGCACACTAGACTCAGTTCCCTCAAAGTTATTAAAAGAAGTATTACCAGCTGTAACTGAACCTCTTCTAACTATAGTTAACTCATCCATTACAATAGGTTACATGCCCAAATCATGTAAATTAGCAATTATCAAACCTCTGATCAAGAAACCAAATCTTGATCCAACTGTGCTATCTAATTATAGACCCATTTCAAACACATCATTTATATCTAAGATCATAGAAAAAGCTGTTGCCCAGCAATTATGCCTATATCTGCATAGGAATAACATATTTGAAAAGTTCCAATCTGGTTTTAGGCCCCATCACAGTACTGAAACAGCATTAGTTAAAGTAACAAATGATCTCCTCCTTGCATCAGATCAAGGCTATGTATCACTGCTAGTGCTTCTTGATCTTAGTGCAGCTTTCGACACAATTGATCATAGGATCTTGCTAGAAAGGTTAGAACACTGGGTTGGAGTCTCAGGCACAGCCCTTTCATGGTTTCAGTCTTACTTAACAAATCGCTATCAGTTTGTAGAGCTCAATAATATTTCATCCAAACGTACAATGGTTAAATATGGGGTCCCGCAAGGCTCCATCTTAGGAGCACTATTATTTACATTATATATGCTACCATTGGGCACAGTTATAAACAAACATGGTGTCAATTTTCACTGCTATGCGGATGACACTCAACTTTACATATCAGCCAAACCCGATGACAAACTCAGTTTAGGAAAAAATGAGGCCTGTGTAAGAGATATTAAATGCTGGATGTCTCTAAACTTCCTACAATTAAATGAGGACAAAACAGAAGTTCTCCTTGTGGGCCCTAAGGCCGCAAGACAGAAAATTCCAAATTTAACCCTGATGAGATCCGGGCGTGGTCTACCTTCTTGGGGTCCAGCTGGGCGTGGGGGACCCATTGCATTTTTTGTTAAAATAATCAGCAGATTTAGCCCAATTGCAAGTAAAATAAACAATACATATGTTAAATTAGTTTGCTCTCATTTATTTATTAGTTACTTTTTTATTAAAATGTAACACAATAAGGAAATGAATCATAAATCATGCTGGCTGACAGGCTGGTCCTATGGCTAGCTGCTGACGGGCTGGTGCTAACGGAGCTGGCTGCTGCTCATCCTCCTTTTCATTATCACTATCAGACTCTGATATTTCAGAAATGTGATCCTGAAATTTCTTCTTCTGAATCACCATCAAAATCCTCTGTCTCTTCCAATAGCAGCTGTAAGGCAGTCTGAACTGAGAATCGCTTTGCCATCTTTTATAGCATTTTTAGCATTTTTAGCATTTATAGCATCATGTCCCCATGATTGGATGAAACACACACTCACACACACATAGACACACACACACACACACACACACACACACACACAGGTCCAGAGAGGAGGGAGGGATAATGAGGGCTGAGAGAAAAGATGCTTCTTTCAGATCTCACCCCTTTGTCTCTATAGAGATTCTTCGTCTGCTGTCTGACAATATGCAATCAACCCCTGATGTGACAACCATCAAAAGTGTTGATGGTTGCTCACCTTTGCATGCCAAACTCCTCTGTCCTTTGTTTGTATATCCTTTAAAGTCATACAGACGACTATCAACTACCCAACCCAATGTTGATTGCCCACTTTGACTAGCCCAGGGCCCAGTGGACCCTGGACCCTGTATGTAATACAAATGTGAAGGGGGGGGTACGGGGGGGTGGTCATTGAAAATATTTTCTGATTTATGTTGCTCACAGAAAATGAGCCAAGGACCAATGAATCTCAGTTTGAAAAAAAAAAAATTGTAGAATTTTTTTAAGCTGATTTTTTAAAAATGGGTCCCACAGACCCTTGGACCATATAAGGGTTAATGCTTAATCTTGCAGACTATCCCATTACACCTGGTACAGTAGCCAAAAACCTAGGCGTCATACTCGACTCCGACCTATCATTTGATAAATATATAGATAATACTACTAGGATAGCTTTTCTACATCTCCGCAACATTGCCAAATTAAGAAATGCATTATCACAGGATGATGCAGAAAAATTGGTGCACGCCTTTGTTAGCTCTAGACTAGACTACTGCAATTCACTACTGTCAGGATGTTCAAATAGGAATCTAAATAAACTTCAAATAGTTCAAAATGCCGCAGCTAGAGTTCTGACCAGAACTAGAAAATTTCAGCATATTAGACCAGTCCTATCAGCCCTGCATTGGCTCCCAGTTAAATTTCGTATTGATTTTAAAATTCTATTATTAGCATATAAAGCACTACACTGGCTTGCTCCTGAATACCTCCAGGAACTTATTTCCTACTATGAAACCCCACGTCAACTAAGATCACAGGGTGCTGGTCTGTTATTAGTTCCACAAATTAACAAGGTAACAGCAGGGGGAAGAGCCTTTTCTTATAAGGCCCCCCAGCTTTGGAATAATCTTCCTAAATGTGTCCGGGACTCTGACACAGTCACAATCTTTAAATCTAGGTTGAAAACCCACTTATTTAGTCTAGCGTTTGATAATTAATATCCCCCTTAGATAAAGGTACAGATCCAGGGGTTCATAGACGAAGGGTTTTATGGTAGACTGGGGTGCTGGTGCTGTCATCCTGTCACTGCTCGTGGTCACTCAAGTTTGTTGACAGTGCAGTGGACGGATGCCATTGTCTCAGAACGCCCCCAAGCCTATGTTACCTTCTGGTTCTGCCTTTTTTAGCTAGGCTGTAATAATTTAACTTAGTGCCGGAGTTGCTGCCACACTCCAGAAATGTTTATAATTTTACCTGTCCTGTATATGTCCTCATACAGAGCTAATTTTCCCTGTTTCATTTCTCCACATGGCTGCCCGCCTGCTTGAGGAATAATGAGATGAGGAGAGACAAGCGATCCATCCTGGGCCAGCCACCTCCTGCCTAATCGGATGCCTACACCATGATGGACATTATTACATCTTTTATATTCTGTCTAAATGGACATTATTGCATCTTTTACATTCTGTCTACATTCTGTCTATATTGTTGTTGTTGTCATGGTGACTGGTGTCGGCCAGAGGAGGATGGGTTCCCCCCCTGAGTCTTGGTTCCTCTCAAGGTTTCTTCCTCATGCAAAAAAACTAGGGAGTTTTTCCTTGCCACTGTCGCCTTTGGCTTGCTCACTGGGGGCTAGGACTCGGCACTTGTAAAGCTGCTTTGTGACAACAACTGTTGTAAAAAGCGCTATATAAATAAAATTTGATTGATTGATTGATTGATTCACTGTTACAACCACACTGGGGGAGCTCTGTAAACACACTGTTATAAACACACTGGGGAACCCTGTAAATACACTGTTAAGAGTTTTGTCGTCAAAGTAATCATGACTGGTGTGTCTGCAGGGGTTTAAGAGGTACCGCCATGCAGACTGTTCCGTGAGGAGAGACGGGCCAGCCGCCCCTGTCGGTTGGTGAAGATGGAAGTAGCTATTATAGCAGTCTAAACTATTTTAAACTTGAATATGAAACAAGTAAATCTCACAATCACCGACGCTGACTCATGCGCGTTGCAAAAATAATTCTTTAGAACTTCAACCGCAGCCAGGACAGTCGTGCTGAAGGGGACGCGCGCTCGCCCGAGTTATATCGGGAACGACTAAAATCTCACTCACACCTGTCGCGCTGACACGAACAGCACCCACGACGGAGCCTTCAGCAGAAAGCCCGCATGAACCATAACAGTGGTGCAGAACAACACATAAGTAGTTTGTTGGCTACGACGTTTCACAATAAATACTATTCTGAGAGCGAAAACGACAAGCTGCACAAATCAGTAAAATGTTATGAAGTTTAATTTCTAAAAGCGTATTCACATTTGCTTTTCAAAGAACAATATATGCATTTACAAGTACTTAGGAACTATGTTGTAAACTACATTAGTTTTGTAAAAACGAGCATGTGAGCTGCTTGTTGCAGGCTGGCGCAGTCTCACCTTATGCGGCGCCTTGAGGAGTCGGTGAACTCCAGCGATTTGATTGATCAGCGGGATATCCTCTCGGAAAGTGTAATGTGGAGGTCGCGTCGGCTCGGGGAAATTTGTACTATTAAAAGGATCGGTGTCATCTAAAAACTGAACCCTGCACTCAAACGTAGCCATGGTGTATCCATACAAATGGCACCGGCTTAAATCCGTGTCCTCGCGTCCTCCTTCCAGTAACAACAACAAATCTTGTCAGCCGGTTGCTAAGCTCGAGCGACCGTTGCGTCCCACTTCACTTCTTTGGTTGTGTCCTCTTCGGTCCTTGGTCCGAACCGGACGGACGCAGGAACCGACAGTGTTGCAGCAACTGGTAATTCTGTCCAGTTAGTCTACGCGCTCTGTCGTTGAGCAGCGACGGTGTCGGTAGAGCTGTAAGCGCAGGTGTCCAATGTCAGCAGCGGCGCAGGTGGAGGAGGACAGCAGGCAGCCGGTAGTGGCGAGCTCTGAGATTGAGGGGAAACCCATCCACCCCTACCATTTAAGCGCCTTACCATGAACAATGTGAATGAAAGCGGACGAGATAGGATTACAGAGAAGCAGCGACCTCTTGCGGTCGATATTTGCACGCGTAATCTATTAATAATTCGTAACGCAAATGATCGCACTCAGATTTCCCACTAAAATCAGAATAATCCGCGCTAAATTCAATTTGATATTTTAGCTCCAGAGGGCAGTAGAGCACTTCAACTGTGCAATAAAAATTTCACACAATTTGGGTTTAAATGCTTTCGGTGTGTAGTTTTAAATATAAACTGTTTAAATATACACACCGAAAGCATTTATTTATTTTAAGTGTTTTGGTCAAAACAAATAGCTATTATTAGTTATATGATACCTTTATAAGTTTAGCAAATTTAAACCAAAATGCAACATTGTGCAGCAAGAATAGGATGAAGGAGGAGAAAACACGGTTATGACGACCAGTGCAACAGGACGAGAGAATGAAGCATCAAACCATGTTTTCTGGAAACCGAGATCGCTTAGATTAGTCACACTAATTTATACACATTAGCACTGATGCCACTCCAGTCCCACAGTGGCATCTTAGCAAATTCTAGTGTTTGTGTGAATGTCAAACGAAAAGCCCACAGCAACATCATATCTTGGATAAAATAAAGTATACAAAAAGTGGCATGTTGTATATAGGCTATACAAAGACACACAGCATAGGAAAATGTAAACCTTTCCCTTTAATGTGACTGGAATCCCTGTGCATTTCGGGATTAGACCCATCAGGGCCCCTTGGACATGTGCACCAAGCCGAAATGGTCCGTTCTAGTACACGGTGGACAAAGCTGTTATGGCAGCAAAACCAACAGCAGTTCCACACACTGAAAATGAATTAAAAAAAAAGTCATGTACATAAAATAAACAATAGAATAGCAAAGGGAATCTATATGCCTACAGAAAGCCATATATGACAAAATATCAGAGGAATTACATACTGGTTTTGTAAGTGTTTAAAATATTCAACTACCTTCAAATGGAAGGGCTTCTTCACATGTATATAAACATATGCCACTGGTCTCTGTGAAGCCAATTCAGATTAATTACACATACCTAAAATCCCTTTATATCCCCCCTTTCTCTCTCTCTGCTTCCCTCTCTGATCGTGCAGAGGGGGAAGGATGAGGGTGTTTGGAGGGAATGAGTGCTGATAAGAGAGAGTAGGGCAGCTATGAGTGATGAACAAGGACTTGTTGTCAGTGCCATCAGAATATCTAGTCTGTGTGTCATCACAAAGCGGTCAAAATACTTAGTGCTGTTGTCAGTGCAACAGTGTATACTGTAAGTATATTGTCATGATATAGCCCCGGACACCTGACTTTGGGCATGTGTTTATGTCGTCTCCGTTTAGTTATGCCCATGTGTACTCCCGTGGGTGTGGCTTTGTGAGTATGTTCTTCGGTCTCACCTGTGGCTCATCTCGTCATCATTCGGGGCACGTGTTGTTCGTATATTTAATGTGCGTTTACAGTATCCCGTGCTCGTCTTTATCTGAGTCTGCTTCATGCTTGTTCTGTTTTAATGCTGTGAAAATTGGCACTACTGACTAGGCTGGAAAAATTGCTAAATTAGAAACTTGCTCTACACATTTAAAACAACCTAAGACACCAACTTAAAGAATTTTAGTCTGTTCTACATATCCTGACACTCCTCTGTTGGGTCACATGTCATTCATGTCACACTGGAATCTTCCAGGAAGATCTTCTTTGAACTTTGTACAGATTGTTTCATGATCATCTGGTATCGTTTCATAACCCAGTCAATAGTGGAGATTCTTACAGATTGATTACTTTGATAAACACTGTTGTCCTGAATAATGACTTGCTGGATTTCTCACAACCTTAAGGCATTATTTGGATATGGCCACAGCACATACAGCCTCCTGTGAATATGGGACTTCTGCCTCCCTATGAGTGAGTCTTGATGTTCTATATCAGGCGTACTCAACTAAATTTGTCCGCGGTCCAGTTTTGGCAGATACCTGTGACCTGAGGTCCGGTGCGGCGGGGGTGGCTATGGAACGCCAAAGTGGTCAAAATTAGTCTCAAACTAAACGCGTTTCATTTGTAAAACGGCGAGGAAAGCGGCGTTTTGGAGGTTTTTACGCCGCAAAATACGCCGTTATATTTCAGAACGCCGTAAAATACGCCGCAAAAAACAACAAAAACGCCGTATTTTGCGGCGTTTAAATGTTAGTTTAAAACGCCGTACAAAACGCCGTACAGAACGCCGCTCTAAGTGCTCTGAAACGCCGTTTTTTACGGCGCTTTTGTGTCCATCCAAACGCGTTAAAAACGCCGTTCTGTAGTATGATAATGAGCTCCTCCTGACATTTTTGACAACCAATAGAATTCAAATCTTTTCGACCAATCGCTCACGAACATGGTCAGACCAGGACCGTTCATTACAGATCTTATCGTTTGATAAACCAGTGGTTTCTGTTTATGTTTTTATTCAAATGTGAGGAGTAACCGCACAAGCAGCAACGTTTTAATAGCTAGCTAGTTAGTTACTACTGGAAGATGGCGAGGAGAAATTTCATCTTGAGTTGTCGACGGACAATTAACGACTGCACTCGACTGCTGTTAGCAGACAACCCTGGACCTGATCTACTTCCATCCATATTAACGAGGTAAGACACATTTAAAAGGATAAACACTAGTTAGTCAAATTCAAACACTACAAATGGACTACAAATTAAAGTTCCAGTTTGCCTAAATTAATTAGCCAGTTAGCCCAATTTAATTTACTTAGGTAGCTAACCTAATCCAATTACAAATAGGTGACTCAACGCGAGAGGTATTTCAGTGATAAATTACTAAAAATAAGTTTTTTCATCTTTTAGCTTTGTACATGATAATAATGATAATGACAATGACAAATGATGGGCTTTTTTGTTCATGATGGTAGCATAACTACCAGAGAAACTGACCGATAACACTACCATGACACTTGGGAACTCCTAATTTAGTTTGATTGCCAATGTTTAATTAAAAAATGCTACTCTTTGTCCTCTTTACACAACTTATAATGGAAATTATTGCAATTCTGTACATCGGTGTAGGTTGGAAACAATGCAAAGGAGTCTTGAATGGGCAAGAGGAAGACTTCTAAATATCACTGCAGAAGATCAGCTGTTTAATGATATAAGACAATACTGCCAAGAAATTCGGACATATATTCAGCACCCACGAGAAGGTATTGTTAATAATACTGCTCCGAACACTTCGATTTTTACTTCTGAAAAATGTAATGGGGGTTTATAAGGGGAATGGTGGTGTAATTGTAGGGTTTAAAATGCTTTGTTAGCATATCTGAGGACTCTGCTTACCATTTCATAGTCTATATTAAAGGAGACTTGTACTTTTGTCTTGTACTATTGTTACAGCCAGTTCAGGATATCAGGCACCGCTGAGCTGGAGTGGCACTAGAGGTCGACCTCAGTACTCTATCACTAGAGGCCAATTATCATTTTTGAGGTCATGTGGCTTTACAGCGCCTCAGATAGCAGACATTCTGCATGTGTCCTTGTGCACCGTTAGACGACGTTTGAGGTATGTTCATTCTTGTGTTTTGTGGTGGATTGACTTGTTTTAGAAATATATAAATCCGCAATATATAAACAAATAAATATAAAAATATATATATACATTTTTAGAAATTCATATAAAACTTGAAATTGAGAGATTTAAATATTGATTCATCACAATAAAATAAAATCCATATTTATATCCAATCCAACCTAGATGCATACCTAGATGGGATTTTAGCTTATATAAACTCAATAAGATGAAAACATTAGCGCATGAAACTTAATTCCCATGGTGTCTTGTGTGACCAGCCTTTATCTCTTATATTTTTTATCAAACTACTACAAAAAAGGGAGCATAGTCTTTTTTTTAATGCTTTTTTGATTTTCACTTAAAAATAATTTATGTAATGGGGTCTAAATTTCATTTAGATTGTTAAATTGTTAGTTTGTTTTTCTGTTTTTCAGACTCTTCAATCTCTCTCGTTCTGCATTATATGCTGATATGTCAGACTCTGCTCTGGATGAAATGATCAGGGAACTGGTGGCTGGAAATAACCTGCTTGGACCTGAGGCTTTTTTTTTTTTTTTTTGAATCTTTTTTTCTTCAATCGCGCTATACGCTCTTATTTTGAAATCGCGCACCGCGATCTCAAGACGATGCCGGGGATTGCCTTTATGGCAACAACAAACAGGTAGCACAGGTAGCAGACGCCCAAATGCGTGTCCCCCCCCCCCACCCCACCCGTCGACAGTTTACGTTCTCCAACCCCCCCCCCCGTAACCGGCCCCTTCAGTGATTGTATAATAAAATGTGGCCCGTTATCATTTCTATTTGAGTACCCCTGGTATAGACTGTGTATGATGTGGACTGCTCTGATGACGTCACCCGTGCGATGGCGTTTGGTGCTGATTGGCTGTTGGCTGTAATCATTCTGAGTGGCTGACTAATTTGATGACATCACTCGGATACACATTTTGATTCTGATTGGCTGTAGGCTGTGCGTACGTGTGCGTGTGTGCAGTGTGCATGAAAATGTAGACAGATGACTGTCATTAGTATGAAGTGCAGTTTGGTGACTGGACATAAAATCAATGGATTCCTTTGGGATAATTGAGGGATGAAAAAGGACAGTGGTTAATTTATATACATCCTCTCTTCATGTATAGCGAATCTGGAAGGTTTATCTTGAAATTTGTCAAAATGGCAGTAATTTGAAAATTTACCTCATGAATGTCTGGGGGATGGGGGTGGAGGTGGGGGACGGATAGAAGCCAGGAAACATTCAAAAAGTATAAGCAACGAACATAGCCAAGCCAACAAATATATAGATATCTGAATAAGAAATAGTTTATGTATCATTACCCCTGTGCGAACTGTAGTGTTGTACATTAGAGTTATGAAGGACAGACACTCTAAATGTCACTTGTCTTCTTCTTCTTCTTAAGTCGCGCCTATTATGGCGGACTGGACCCCCATCTTCGCTATTGCGAAACATTTCAAACCTATACCAGATTATGAAAATAAATTAGCAATTGAAGATTGTATCAAGTTGAAAATTTCATTTTGTTCCCTTAAGTAAAATACCTAAGAATACATTTTCATATGCCTACATCAATTCAATACCTCCATTAACATTAACACACACACAGACACACACACACACATATATATATATATACATATACATATATATACATATACATATATATACATATATATACATATACATATATATACATATACATATACACACACACACACATATATATATATATATATATATATATATATATATATATATATATATATATATATATATATATCATGCTCTTAACAACTCTTAACAACTGCCAATTTGAAATTGTACCTTTGCAGTAGACTGGCGTCCCCCTCGTCTGAACCGTCTTCATTGAGGAGCTGATTAAATCGTTCGTTTATCCTGTCTCTTAAACAGGTTATTCTTCTTCGAGATATTTCTGACATGTTTCTACAAATTGTTCTTTACACTGATAAAAAAATTTGTGGGCCTATTTGAGTAGTTATTGGAGTACTTTTGGTTTGAGGATTGTATTAATTAAGCCGGAAATTTCACTTCACTTACATCTGAGGCAACTTGAAGCATCGCGAATAGCGCGAGTCTCCCGCCCTTGCGCGTGCCCCGCGCGCTGTCGCATCAACTTAGAATTCAAGCACTTTGAAGGCACTATCGACTATCAATATTTTCCAGCATCTTCAGCTTTATTTTTATATCACGATACATAATACATTAAAATACTACATCAGATTTTCCAGTATTTTGCAGCTCGTTTACATTTACGGCATTTAGCAGACGCTCTTATCCAGAGCGACTTACAACCCAGCTGGCACACGACCGATCTTCAACGTTGAAATGTGAAATATGGTTGAAATACTGTCTGTTGTTGTTTCAACGTTGAACGTTTAATGTTAAATGATTGCGCAAACGTTGAACTATTAACGGTGAATCAACGTAATAATTCAATTATTCAACCTGCCTTTGTATTACCATTTCAAGTTCAAAAAACACAATACAATAAAAAAGTACAAACAACTCTTTGGCATTGGATGAGTGTTTTGAAAGAGGTATTAATTATTATTATTATTATTATTATTATTATTAATAATAATAATAATAATAATATAATTTATTATTATTATTAATTCGTCCAAAAACGTCGTCAAAAACAGGCAGGTATTAACCAGGAAGACAACATCAGGCAATGAAACAATTTGAAATGTTTTGAGGCAGAAACAAAACTTCGCAATGACAAATCAACAAGTTTAAATAGAGCAGGAGATATTGGACATCAGGCAGAGCAACTGAGTCTTGTGTGATCACTCGAGGGATTCTGGCAGTGTCGCCAGTGATGCAGGTCGCGAAATGTAAAGGTATGTATGTCCTTTTTATTTTTTCTTCTTACATAATATACGCGGTAGCCTATTATATCGTATCATATAACTTTATGTTGTAACGGTGTTAACCCACCCTAACTTTATTTAAATTGTTAAATAAATCCTGCATAAATGGGTTGAGACGTTTACTTTGTAATTGGACTATACCGTTTTGCATTGTGGGATTTCTGCAGCGGGAAGAGAATTCCATTGCTGCAGGTAGGTGGGATAATCGTGGGTCTGAGAAAAGTTATCAAAAGCCATATTTGAACTATTTTGTATGTCTTAGATCTAACATCAATTTAACATATGTAAGGTCATCTATAAATCGCATTTGTGCGATGTTTTACTTAGTAATGCCACTGTTAAACCGTTTTCTATTTTTTGTTTGCCTTAAATGTGTAAATGTGTTCGTATTGGAAAGTGCAATTTATAATGCGGCATTTGTTTTGTTTAGACGGACTCCACATTTAATTCCACTCTAAATATAATTTTATCAACCCATGTGCAGGTAATTGATTATATTTGTATTTTAAGATGTTTGCTTATTGTATGTTTTATGTGCACCTCGTGGTTCCGCTAGCATGTGCAATCCAGAGCGCAAATTGAGCGTCCATCATTTGCAACAACACAACGCAGACCAGTAACATTGTCTTAGTCAGGTAATTGCACAGGTAATTCTTTAAACTTTGAGACAAGGGGTCCTGAATAGGCCTACCCAGGTGTTATATTTCTCACTTAAGCTGGGCGTACACTGTGCGATATTTGGCCCATGTTCAGCCGATTTTTCACTCGTGCCATTATTTTTGCGATCGGGCCGAGTTTCGGCTCAATCGCTCCTCGTGAGAGTATCGCACTGTTGAAGCAGCTCCACGAGCCGACTCTCCCTGCGATTTAGTCGTACAGTTTGAGCTGGAGCTGAGTACACGATTTAAAATATCGCACAGTATACGCCCAGCTTTACATAACTCTTAAAGGGAATAAAAGGATAAACTCTGATAAGGTTCTCTTTCAATGTCCTTTATGTGCAACAGGGTATATCACAAAGACAGGTATCCATTCGCGGTACACATGCATGTAAACATCCGTAACATAAAATACTGCTATCTAAGTAATATTAAATAAAGTCAATTCATAACACCAGGGCTCAAAAATACTAAATAGTTTTAGTATGTTGGTTGTCTGGCATTCTCTGTTGTGATGACCCTTTCTCTCTTCCAGGCTTAACCATCACAGTAGTATGAAGTGGGCAGTCGCTATGAAGACACTACCGACATACACCTCAAGTCACGTTAATAAGTAAATGTTTTAGCAAACTCAGCAATTAAACCGTTAGACCTAACTATTGCCAGGTCTAAAATCTTCTTACAAGCTAAGAGCTGTATGAATTCAATTAATACATTATCGAGTTTATTAGTTAACACACAGTTGAATAAAAAAACAGAACCGTGATCACTGGTTTATCTGTAATGAACGGTCCTGGTCTGACCATGTTCGTGAGCGATTGGTCGAAAAGATTTGAATTCTATTGGTTGTCAAAAATGTCAGGAGGAGCTCATTATCATACTACAGAACGGCGTTTTTAACGCGTTTGGATGGACACAAAAGCGCCGTAAAAAACGGAGTTTCAGAGCACTTAGAGCGGCGTTCTGTACGGCGTTTTGTACGGCGTTTTAAACTAACATTTAAACGCCGCAAAATACGGCGTTTTTGTTGTTTTTTGCGGCGTATTTTACGGCGTTCTGAAATATAACGGCGTATTTTGCGGCGTAAAAACCTCCAAAACGCCGCTTTCCTCGCCGTTTTACAAATGAAACGCGTTTAGTTTGAGACTAATTTTGACCACTTTGGCGTTCCATAGGTGGCGAACGTAAGTTGTTGAGCGGGGGGGGGGGGGGCGAACGGTGGAGGCGTTTATACTTTCGCGAGCGTTTTGTCCTAAACGATAGGCGTTTTGTACGAAACGATATGTGGTAGAAACACCCCTCAAAACAGGAAAATGAACATTTACCTGACCAACTTTAATGTTGCTATATGTTTCAGGTTTGAAAGGTGCTGGAATTTAGGTTAAAGTACTTTAAAATGCTTGAAATTGTAACTACTTGGTTTCACAACAAATATCTGTCTGACTGAATAGTTCTCTTGTATTAGGTTAACAAATAGGCCTACGAGCCTCTTGTAATTCCAGGACGAAACATGAGAGAACGTGAAGACGTGAAGATTGGGCGTTTTTTTTACTTAATTATGTTTAACATGCTGGGAAATATTGAAATGAACCTTGAAAGTGGCGTACAAGTGCGAATTCACTGCGGTCAAGCCAGCCCTCACTTAAAAAATCTTGGTCAAGCCAGCCCCCAAAAAAATTGCGAAGTTGCGCGTATTTCATAGATTACGGTAAAGGGTGATGTGGCCTGTGATTCCACATTTAAATCTAAATGGTGAACAGAATGAGTAAAAAGTAAATTATTACATTTTGTTACTTTTACACCGTTTTATATTTACAGTGTCATTAAAAAAAATCCTCCTGATTGCACTGAATAATTTCACTATAGAATGGTAGAACACCACCTACAGATGTCACTCATGTAAGATCAAGAAGATCTGATGTGGCATTTCAAAGTAAAGGTCCCTCAAATTTCCATATTTGATTAACTTTATTCTATGTTTACAGGGTCATTAAAAAAAATCCTCCTGATTGCACTCAATAATTTCACTACAGTATGGTAGAACACCACCTAGAGATGTCACTCAGTCAAGATCAAGAAGATCTGATGTGGCATTTCAAAGTAAAGGTCCCTCAAATTTCCATATTTGATAAACTTTATTCTATGTTTACAGTGTCATAAATAAAAATCCTCCTGATTGCACAGGATAATTTCACTACAGAATGGTAGAACACCACCTACAGATGTCACTCAGTCAAGATCAAGAAGATCTGATGTGGCATTTCAAAGTAAAGGTCCCTCAAATTTCCATATTTGATAAACTTTATTCTATGTTTACAGTGTCATAAATAAAAATCCTCCTGATTGCACAGGATAATTTCACTACAGAATGGTAGAACACCACCTACAGATGTCACTCAGTCAAGATCAAGAAGATCTGATGTGGCATTTCAAAGTAAAGGTCCCTCAAATTTCCATATTTGATAAACTTTATTCTATGTTTACAGTGTCATAAATAAAAATCCTCCTGATTGCACAGGATAATTTCACTACAGAATGGTAGAACACCACCTACAGATGTCACTCAGTCAAGATCAAGAAGATCTGATGTGGCATTTCAAAGTAAAGGTCCCTCAAATTACCATATTTGATAAACTTTATTCTATGTTTACAGTGTCATAAATAAAAATCCTCCTGATTGCACAGGATAATTTTACTACAGAATGGTAGACCACCACCTACAGATGTCACTCATGTAAGATCAAGAAGATCTGATGTGGCATTTCAAAGTAAAGGTCCCTCAAATTACCATATTTGATAAACTTTATTCTATGTTTACAGTGTCATAAATAAAAATCCTCCTGATTGCACAGGATAATTTCACTACAGAATGGTAGAACACCACCTACAGATGTCACTCATGTAAGATCAAGAAGATCTGATGTGGCATTTCACAGTAAAGGTCCCTCAAATTACCATAATTGATAAACTTTATTCTATGTTTACAGGGTCATTAAAAAAATCCTCCTGATTGCACTCAATAATTACACTACAGTATGGTAGAACACCACCTAGAGATGTCACTCAGTCAAGATCAAGAAGATCTGATGTGGCATTTCAAAGTAAAGGTCCCTCAAATTTCCATATTTGATCATTTTTTTTCTATGTTTACAGGGTCCTAAAAAAATCCTCCTGATTGCACTCAATAATTTCACTACAGAATGGTAGAACACCACCTACAGATGTCACTTATGTAAAATCAAGAAGATCTGATGTGGCATTTCAAAGTAAAGGTCCCTCAAATTACCAGATTTGATCATTTTTTTCTATGTTTACAGGGTCATTAATAAAAATTCTCCTGATTGCACTCAATAATTTCACTACAGAATCCTATAACATCACCTACAGATGTTACTCATGTAAGATCAAGAAGATCTGATGTGGCATTTCAAAGTAAAGGTCCCTCAAATAACCAGATTTGATAAACTTTATTTATGTTTACAGTGTCATAAAAAAAATCCTTCTGATTGCACTGAGTAATTTCACTACAGAATGGTAGAACACCACCTACAGAGGTCACTCAGTCAAGATCAAGAAGATCTGATGTGGCATTTCAAAGTAAAGGTCCCTCAAATTACCAGATTTGATCAACTTTATTCTAGGTTTACAGGGTCTTTAAAAAATCCTCCTGATTGCACTCAATAATTTCACTACAGAATGGTAGAACACCACCTACAGATGTCACTCAGTCAAGATCAAGAAGATTTGATGTGGCATTTCAAAGTAAAGGTCCCTCAAATAACCAGATTTGATCAATTTTACTGTATGTTTACAGTGTCATTAAAAAAAAATCCTGCTGATTGCACTCAATAATTTCACTATAGAATGGTAGAACACCACCTACAGATGTCACTCATGTAAGATCAAGAAGATCTGATGTGGCATTTCAAAGTAAAGGTCCCTCAAATTTCCATATTTGATCATTTTTTTCTATGTTTACAGGGTCATTAATAAAAATCCTCCTGATTGCACTCAATAATTTCACTACAGAATGGTAGAATACCACCTAAATGTGTCTCTCAGTCAAGATCAAAAAGATCTGATGCATTATTTCAAAATAAAGGTCCATCAAATGACCAGATTTGATCAATTTTACTCTACATTTACAGTGTCATTAAAAAGAATCCTTCTGATTGCTCAGAATAATTTCACTACAGAATGATAGAATACCAACTAAAGGTGTCACTCTGTCAAGATCAAGCAGATGTGATGTGCCATTTCAAAATAAAGGCCCTCTAAATTATCATTTTGATCAATTTTACTCTGCATTTACACTGTCATTAAAATGAATCCTTCTGATTGCACAGAATAATTTCACTACAGAATGGTACAATACCACCTAAAGGTGTCACTCAGTCAAGATCAAGAAAATGTGATGTGTCATTTCAAAATAAAGGTTCCTGAAATTACTAAAATATGGAGTAATAATCAAAAAAATGTTTAGTCCACTACAGACCTTTCTATATGTCTGTGGAGTTGCTGCACCTAAATAAAACACTTCGATTCCTGTTTTCAGAAGCTAGACAGAAATTAAATTAAAAAAATAAAACAATGGACATAAGAATACAATCACAGAATTAAAAAAGCATAATGTCTTAAGTAGAATTAAGGAATGAATAACATATAAGAGCTATACAGTTGCTTTATAAAAAGTAAAGTGAAATAAAACAGAGTATCAAATGTTTTGCGCTATATTCATATTCACAGTTCTGTATAGTATCTGTATATGAATGTGGACTGCTGATGACCAGAGTTTCTTTGGGAGTAGTGCTGGCTGTACACGCAATATTCTGTACATCTAGGTGGTCTGCTGATGTGTGGGTTTTACTAGGAGCAGTGTGGGTTGTGTAGTCTAACAGCAGTGGAAAAGATGAAGAAAACTATGAAGACTAAAGTGAAGAAACTATTGACTGTAGCAGCTGTCCAGTGCTGTCTAAGTATATTGCCATCTCTTGCACTGGGTCCAAGAGGTTTATCAGGACAGACCAGGCCCTCTTAATGAGTTGGTCATTCTGTTTCCTCTCTCCAGTCAAGATGCTGCTGCCCCATTATCATTCCATTGCTTAGTAAACCTTGATGTCTTATCATTTATTCAGCAGGTTGCTGCTGAACAATGAATGGGAATTAGTTCAAATAAGCAAACGTCTTCCTAGAATTGATTAAAACAATAAAACAGGGGCATTGGAAAGCCGTTTGCCCCAAATCCCACACACATGCCTAACATTGTATTGTATCTTCTAGGAGGTCAGGCAGTGTTCTTCTTCTTCTTTCTGCTATTCCCGTTTAGGGGTCGCCACAGCGGATCAAACTCCTCCATCTGGCCCTGTCTTGAGTGTCCTCCACTGACACACCAGCCACTCTCATATCCTCTTCCACTGCATCCATAAACCTCCTCTTAGGTCTACCTCTCCTCCTCTTGCCTGGAAGTTCCATCCTCAAGACCCTCCTACCAATATACCTCTCCTCCCTCCTCTGTACATGTCCAAACCATCTCAATCTCGCTTCTCTAACTTTATCTCCAAAACATGCTACATGTGCTGATCCTCTAATAAACTCATTTCTAATCCTATCCTTCCTCGTCACTCCAAATGAGAATCTCAACATCTTCATCTCAGACACCTCCATCTCCCTCACCTGTCTCTTTGTCAGTGCCACTGTCTCCAGTCCATACAACATAGCAGGTCTCACTACTGTCCTATAGATCTTTCCTTTCATTCTTGCTGACACCCTTCTATCACAGATCACCCCAGACACTTTATGCCATCCACCCCAGCCTGCCTGCACTCTCTTCTTTACCTCTCTTTCACTTCCTCCATTACTCTGTACCCTTGACCCTAAGTAGGTAAACTCGTCAACCTTCACCAAATCAACTCCTTGTAACTGGACCTGTCCACCGTCTGCCCTCTCATTCACACACATGTACTCTGTTTTACTCCTGCTCACTTTCTCCAAAGCATATCTCCATCTTTCCAAGCTCACCTCCACCTGCTCCCTACTCTCACTACAGATCACAATGTCATCAGCAAACATCATAGTCCAAGGGGACTCCTGCCTAACGTGCCTAACCTCGTCGTCTGCCCATGACAATTGCAAACAGGTGTCATATTCTGCCCTGCTTCATTCTTGTCTTTCTGTCTTTGTTTTCATTGTCCTGTCAGTGCCATGTGCCTGTGTTTACATTTCTGCCATGTGCTCCTAGTGTCCGCCCACTGTCACCGCACCTCACACGCTCATGAATGAATGAATGAATGAATGTTCAATTTATATAGCGCCTTTCAGGATACCCAAGGCGCTTTACAATTTTAACACTGGCAAACTCCCTTATCCAGAGCGACTTACATTTTTAGCTCTTTTTTTTTACATACAAGTGAGCAATTGAGGGTTAAGGGCCTTGCTCAGGGGCACCTCAGTCATGGCCTCAGGTCTGGGAATCGAACCTACGACCCTCCGGTCACAAGACCAGTTCCCTAACCACCAGGCTTCAGAGGTTCCAAACTTCAGAGGTTCCTGCCCTTTGTTTCTAATTGGGATTATGTGGCTGAACACATTGAGCTACCGGGGATGACAAGTCTCACACAACCAATCACACACAACGGCAAGAAGCAGCAGCCAACTGCGCACTCTCTACCAGGATCCACAGCCCCCTGTGGGACTGAATGGGGTGCAGGAAGGGGAGAGAGGACAGACCCTAGTGGCAGAGCACCATCCACCACTGGGCACACAAGCACACACACTCAGACAACAGACACAGATACACACTCAGGGAGAATTTGTCTGGGACTGCCAATTTACCTAACTTCCATGTCTTCGGACTGTGGGAGGGAACCGGAGACCCCGGAGGAAACCCACGCAAACACGGGGAGAACATGGAAACTCCACTCAGATAGGGACTTGAACCCAAGACCCCAGTGCAGAGAAGCAAACATGCTTTCAGTTGCTCTGGTTGTCTCCCTCTTGTTAGCCCCAGCTGTTTGTCATTTGTGCCTGTATATATCCCTGGTTGTTTGCCTTATATTTGCTTGGAGTTTTTTATTATTTTATTGATTTGCCAATAAGTCTACTTTAATTTTGTCTTTGTTCTCTTGGTTTGTTTGTTTCTTGCACTTGCATCCTGCCTCCTCAGATCACCTGATGTGATAGAAGGTAACTCAGGATAACAGGTGGGCAATGATGTCATTAAATGAGATACATTTATTGATAATGATAGACAGACTGTGACGGGCAGGTGTGAGCAACGAAAAGGAAGCGATCACGCCAAGTCTCAGGGAAAAAGGATGGTTTAATAGAAAGTGTGCAAACCAAAACCCGTGCAATAGATCCAAATTAAGGATATAATGACCAGCGATCAACTGGTACAAAGACAAGACCTATATAGACAGACAAACGACCATCAGGTGGGAACGGATCACGGGCTCCGCCCACCTGAGGGGCGTACACGACATCACAAAACAACAACAACACAGCCGCTGTGGACGGAGGCGACCGGTAGGGGGCCGCCTCACCGTGACACAGACTACTTAGAGTAGTCTCTCTATATATAAAGAGTCCATATGAAAGAAAGTCTAGAATACAATAAGGGATGTTATTGGTTCAGTAAATTGTTATTATTATTATTATTTAATATTATAAAATATTAAAAATATTTTACATATACACTTTATTTTGAAATGGCACATAACATCTGCTTGATCTTGACAGAGTGACACCATTAGGTGGTATTCTACCATTCTGTAGTGAAATTATTCTGTGCAATCAGTGGGATTCCTTTTAATAACAGTGTAAATGCAGAGTAAAATTGATCAAAATGATAATTTAGTGGGCCTTTATTTTGAAATGGCACATCACATCTGCTTGATCTTGACAGAGTGACACCTTTAGTTGGTATTCTATCATTCTGTAGTGAAATTATTCTGAGCAATCAGAAGGATTCTTTTTAATGACACTAAATGTAGAGTAAAATTGATCAAATCTGGTCATTTGATGGACCTTTATTTTGAATTGACACATCAGATCTTCTTGATCTTACATAAGTGACACCTGTAGGTGGTATTCTACCATGCTGTAGTGAAATTATTCTGTGCAATCAGGAGGATTCTTTTTAATGACACTGTAAATATAGAGTTAAATTGATCAAATCTGGTCATTTGATGGACCTTTATTTTGAAATAATGCATCAGATCTTTTTGATTTTGACTGAGAGACACATTTAGGTGGTATTCTACCATTCTGTAGTGAAATTATTCTGTGCAATCAGGAGGATTCCTTTTAATAACAATGTAAACATAGAGTAAGATGTATCAAATCTGATAATGTGGAGTGCCTTATTTTGAAATGATACATCAGATCTTCTTGATCTTGACTGAGTGACATCTCTAGGTGGTGTTCTACCATACTGTAGTGAAATTATTGAGTGCAATCAGGAGGATTTTTATTAATGACCCTGTAAACAGAAAAAAAATGATCAAATCTGGTTATTTGAGGGACCTTTACTTTGAAATGCCACATCAGATCTTCTTGATCTTAGCTGAGTGACACCTTTAGGTGGTGTTCTACCATTCTGTAATTAAATTATTCAGTGCAATCAGAAGGATTTTTATTTATGACACTGTAAACATAGAATAAAGTTTATCAAATATGGTAATTTGAGGGACCTTTACTTTGAAATGCCACATCAGATCTTCTTGATCTTGACTGAGTGACATCTCTAGGTGGTGTTCTACCATACTGTAGTGAAATTATTGAGTGCAATCAGGAGGATTTTATTTAATGACCCTGTAAACATAGAAAAAAAAAGATCAAATATGGAAATTTGAGGGACCTTTACTTTGAAATGCCACATCAGATCTTCTTGATCTTGACTGAGTGACATCTATAGGTGGTGTTCTACCATACTGTAGTGAAATTATTGAGTGCAATCAGGAGGATTTTTTTTAATGACACTGTAAACATAGAATAAAATTGATCAAATATGGAAATTTGAGGGACCTTTACTTTGAAATGCCACATCAGATCTTCTTGATCTTACATGATTGACATCTGTAGGTGGTGTTCTACCATTCTGTAGTGAAATTATTGAGTGCAATCAGGAGGATTTTTTTTATGACACTGTAAACATAGAATAAAATTTATCAAATATGGTAATTTGAGGACCTTTACTTTGAAATGCCACATCAGATCTTCTTGATCTTGACTGAGTGACATCTGTAGGTGGTGTTCTACCATTCTGTAGTGAAATTATTCAGTGCAATCAGGAGGATTTTTTTTAATGACACTGTAAATATAAAACGGTGTAAAAGTAACAAATGTAATAATTTAAATTTACTTTCAAGGTTTTCATTTTCATAGACATTAAATACAGTTTGAGTCATGATTTATTAGTTCTGAATTAAACGATTTACTTGTGGAATTAAATGTGGAATCACAGGCAGCATCACCCATTACCGTAATCTATGGTATACGCGCAACTTCGCAATTTTTTCGGGGGCTGGCTTGACCAAGATTTTTTAAGTGAGGGCTGGCTTGACCGCAGTTTGAATTCCACCTTATAAAGGTGTATGAACCCTGAAAACGTGACTTTGTTCATTGCGCTGAAGCGCGGCGCGAAGTTACAAAATTCGAGAGGTGCACGACCTCGCGAACCGACAGCGCGCGAGGCACTCGCGCACACGCGGAGCCACAGCGATTACGTCATTTTCGCCGCGCGGACCCTCGCGCCGCTCGCGAAGCTTCAACCAGGCAGACTTGTTGTTGAGCGGGGGTGGCGAACGTAAGTTGTTGAGCGGGGGTGGCAAACGTAACACTCGTGACGGAGTGTTTTTTCAATAGCCCTGAAATAAATGCTACGGTTTTGTTTTAGTCCGTATCCAGTTAATCAGGAATGAGATTGGGTCCGGACAGGACTGCGTTCGGGTCCGGATCCGGACCGCGGTCCGCCAGTTGAGTACCCCTGTTCTATATGGTATAAGAATGAAAAAATGCAAAACATAAAATTGAATAACATTTCAGAATTGACGTCAGTGTGCAGCATTACAGCAGAGAGCACAATTATGAGCACAAACATGTTTTCTCTATGAAATGTTTGAATGATTTAAGACACAGTTGTTCTTCTAATATTCAGCTGCACCCAGCGACCAGCTTCAGCCATTGTGAGACCATGATTTACATGTAAAACATGGTGCACAGCTGATGCCCTTATTTCACCTGGAACAAACAAGTGGATCCTCCTACATCTTCCACTGTTTTGTCCCCTCATCCTTACATCACACAGTCTTACCCCTCTACACCACACAGTCTTACCCCTGTACACCACAGTCCAGGGGCGGACTGGGGAGAAAAAGTGGCCTGGGAGTTCCTGACAGACTGGCCCACTATATATATATATATATATATATATATATATATATATATATATATTAGTGGTGGGACTTTAACGCGTTAATTTCGATTAATTAATTACAGGAAAATTAACGCACTAAAAATATTAACGCATTTTAACGCATGGGACACTTTTGCACCGTGGAATGTTTCTCCGTGCACGAGAATAGGAAATTTAAATATAAGAAACTTCCAGATGGAAGTACAAACAAAAATAGTGTTATTTGCACTTTATGTAGGAAGGAGTTCGCTTATCACAGGAGCACCTTCGTTACCGCCTCAACGCAAAACATGTTGGGGCTAATGCGCAGGTCAGTAATGATCACTTAGCTGCTAAATGTATTCCTAGTACGATATGGTGAACAAACGTCCGTATTTCCCGGGACATGTCTGTATTTCACATCCTGTCCCGGTCGTCGCGGGTTTTTTTAAAGTGAGGAAATGTCCTGGGGTGAGTTTCCCAAAACGTTCTTAGCGCTAAGTACTTCGTAACCTCGTTCTTACGTACGAGGTTAAGATGTACTTAGCGCTAAGAATGTTTTGGGAAACCCACCCCTGGTTTTTAAATTACCTTCATTGGACCATTAAGACTGGATTAAACTTTCGCGAGTGACCGCAGCGCGCGACTCCGCACGCGTTTATACATGACGCGGCATATTATTTGCAGTGTTGTTCGCTCAGAAGCCGGGTTTCCATCCAAACCTTTCGAAAAAATAATGCGCAATTTCCAAGTTTCGGCAGAAAAAAATGCGAATTAAGCCTTGTTTCCATTCATTACAGTTATGCGAATAAACTTTAGATCACGTGAGAGGACGCCAAACAACAGTGGTTTTACGTCCATCTGGCAGTTACGCATTTTTGCACGTTGAGGTTTTGAAACATTTTTTTCTTTTTCTTTTCTATACATGGAGAAGTTAAATTCAATTTTTGCTCTCTCCAGAACTGTTTTTGTATGCATTTGCCATCTTTACATCGCGATCATGTACAGAACCACATGACTTGAGGCTTGATACGTCATCGTTTATGCGAAAAACCCTTTTCCATCCAGTTTTTCCGAATTTTGGCGATGCGATAGTCTAACTTTTCCACCTCCTCCTAGCGTAAAAATCTTTTTGCGATATTTGGGGCTTTTTTCGAATTTTTGTCTTTTTCCATCCAGTTTTTTTCATGCGCATTTGCTTACAAGAAGCGCTGCACATCCAAACCTTTCGAAAAAATAATGCGCAATTTCCAAGTTTCGGCAGAAAAAAATGCGAATTAAGCCTTGTTTCCATTCATTACAGTTATGCGAATAAACTTTAGATCACGTGAGAGGACGCCAAAACAATAGTGGTTTTACGTCCATCTGGCAGTTACGCATTTTTGCACGTTGAGGTTTTGAAACATTTTTTTCTTTTTCTTTTCTATACATGGAGAAGTTAAATTCAATTTTTGCTCCCTCCAGAACTGTTTTTGCATGCATTTGCCATCTTTGCATCGCGATCATGTACAGAACCACATGATTTGAGGCATGATACGTCATCGTTTATGCGAAAAACCCTTTTCCATCCAGTTTTTTCGAATTTTGGCGATGCGATAGTCTAACTTTTCCACCTCCTCCTAGCGCAAAAATCTTTTTGCGATATTTGGGGCTTTTTTCGAATTTTGGTCTTTTCCATCCAGCTTTTTTCATGCGCATTTTCAAAATGCGCAAAAACTTGGTGGATGAAAAACCCTCTAATGTCGAAGAAAATCCAGCAGCTGTATGATGAGGAAAGGGAAGTAAAACAGGTTATTGTGAAGAGCGCCACAAATGTGGCTCTGATTGGGGATCACTGGACCTCTGTTAGCAACAAGAATTATATTGGTGTGACAGCTCATATTATAGATGATGAATCTATAGATGATGAAGATCCAGTCATTTGCTTTGAGCATGCAGAAGACCACTTCTAGGCACTATGGAGATCCCTGTGGCAGAGGCCTGGGAAATTAAAGAAAAATATACCATCTAAAATGGTATTAAAAAACATCTTCAGATTTACTTCAATTCTTCCAATATCCTGAGCAAAACTTCCAAAATTAAACAACATTTTTGGTCAGAATTTCCAGTGTTCTGAACTGTTTTCTGCACTCATCTATTGGTCTATGTAGTAGACTGGTGGAAAAATAAACAAGATGTTGAAGTTTATGATTATGTTCATTGATTCATTCATCATTCAAACTTAAATTAATATTTCTCATGTTAAATACTGAAATGCGATTAAAATGCGATTAATTTCGATTAATTAATTACAAAGCTTCCGATTAATTCGATTAATTTTTTTGATCGCGTCCCACCCCTAATATATATATATATATATATATATATATATATATATATATATATATATATATATGAATCTATACATGGCACGTAGTGTATATGACCAGGGGCGCAGATGGCACTGGGGACGGGGGGGGGACATATCCCCTCCAGATTTATATTATTATTTATATCTTATTATTATAAGATTTATATTATATATATATTGTACAGCTTGGTCCCCTCACTTCAGAATTTCCATCTGCGCCCCTGTATATGACGGCCTTTATTGTCATATGGACAATATTAATTCCAGCAATAATATGATTACAAAGCCACATAGTGGCTTTTAAATAGTCCATCATAAGACCACCAAACAAGTTGTTTTACGCAAAGTGCATCCTAAAGAACAACCTACAACTCTAACGTGGGTATTTCTTCCTCTTACCTGTTTGTGGTCGTTAGTTTTAATCTAAGAATTTCAATAGCTTTAAAAAAAAAAACAGTGCACAGTGCTCTGGAACCTTTAAGACCGCCACTTGTGTCCGTGTTAACCGTGTTAAGGTAATTTATACATGATGCCTTAGACGTTGCAGAGGCGACAGCAGTACATTTAAAATAACATGTTATCTACAATTTAAACTGCTGTTTTCGTAGTCCAGCCCGGATTTTCTGGGACAAGTTGGTTTTTTTTTCTGATCTCCGCTGCATACCGTCAGCCTGCATCAGCTGGCCCAGTATGCGGCCCGATCCAACTCGTTCATGTGTTTACAGGCTCAGTCTGCGGCCGCGCAGGTTTGCCTGACTGGAGCGGGAGAGGTAATAGACACCGTTAAACAGCAGCGTGACTATGGACCGGGGCCGCAGTGCGCGGCAGTGGTTCCTCCACGGGCTGAGTTAAACCACCGGCGGCCCGGCAGCCCACCGGCCCACTAACCCATCGGCCCACCGGGGAAATCCCCGGTAGCAATGTATGCCAGTCCGCCCCTACCACAGTCTTACTTATCTACACCAGTCTTACCCTTCTAAACCACACATCCTTACCCCTCTACACCACAGTCTTACCCCTCTACACCACACAGCCTTACCCCTCTACACCACAGTCTTACCCCACTGCATCACACAGTCTTACCCCTCTACACCACACAGTCTTACCCCTGTACACCACACAGTCTTACCCCTGTACACCACAGTCTTACCCCTCTACACCACAGTCTTACTTCTCTACACCAGTCTTACCCTTCTAAACCACACATCCTTACCCCTCTACACCACACAGTCTTACCCCTCTACACCACACAGCCATACCCCTCTACACCACAGTCTAAGCCCACTGCATCACACAGTCTTACCCCTCTACACCACACAGTCTTACCTCTCTACACCACACAGTCTTACCCCAGTACACCACACAGTCTTACCCCTCTACATCACAGTCTTACCCCACTGCATCACACAGTCTTACCCCTCTACACCACACAGCCATACCCCTCTACACCACAGTCTTACTTCTCTACACCAGTCTTACCCTTCTAAACCACACATCCTTACCCCTCTGCACCACACAGTCTTACCCCTCTACACCACACAGTCTTACCCCTCTACACCATAGTCTTACCCCACTGCATCACACAGTCTTACTCCTCTACACCACACAATCTTACCTTTCTACACCACAGTCTTACCCCTGTACACCACACAATTTTACCCCTCTACACCACAGTCTTACCCCACTGCATCACACAGTCTTACCCCTCTACACCACACAGCCATACCCCTCTACACCACACAATCTTGGATCTCCAACTTCCTCACAGACAGACCCCAAACAGTACGGGTGGGAAAACATGTCTCACCCTCACTCACCCTCAACACTGGAGCCCCCCAGGTCTGTGTTCTGAGCCCCCTGCTGTACTCATTGTACACACATGACTGTGTGGCCACTACCAGCTCCAACACCATAATCAAATTTGCTGACGACACTGTCGTGATGGGTTTGATCACCGGTGATGACGAGACAACCTACCTGGAGGAAATTAAAGACCTGGAGGACTGGTGCCCGGAAAAATAACCTCATTCTCCAAGTCAGCAAAACAAAGGAGCTGATTATGGACTACAGGAGGAAGCAGGTGAGGAACTACCATCCTGTGGCCATCAACGGGACCATGGTGGAAAGAGTGGAGAGTTTTAAGTACCTTGGGGTCCACATCTCACAGGACTTGTCATGGACATGTCATGCCAACGTCGTGGCAAAGAAGGCTCGTCAACGTCTCTTCCATCTGAGACGCTTAAGGGACTTCAGACTGCCCTCCAAGGTGCTGAAAAACTTTTACACCTGCACCATAGAAAGCATCCTAACTGGGAACATCACAGCCTGGCTTGGTAACAGCACCCAGCAGGACAGACGAACTCTACAGAGGGTGGTATATTCAGCCGAATGCATCATCCGAGCAGAGCTGCCTGACCTGCAGAACATTTACAACAACCGATGTTGGACCAAGGCCAGAAAGATTGTGATGGACCCAAGCCACCCCAACAATGGACTCTTCTCTCTGTTGCCGTCAGGAAGACGCTATCGCGCTCTGAGGACAAACACTGTCTCTGAGGAGAATGAGGAGGAGCTTTTTGCCGCAAGCCATCCGTGCTCTGAACTCCAGACATTAATACACACTCGCACTAATGAACAATTTAATTTGCACATTATATTTTATACTGTATACTTTGTACTATCTTTTGTACTATATTATATTTTTCAAATTTATATTCTATTCTATCCTATTTTGTTGATAATGCTGCTCCCCCCCCCAACCCACCCCCCGTTGGTCTCGTGCTACGTTGTTGGTGTTTAGTCACCATTCAGTTCAGTAGAGCTCAGTTCAGTAGAGCTCAGTTCAGTTGAGCCCAGTTCAGTACAGTTGAGCTCAGTTCAGTAGATTTCAGTTCAGTTCAGTACTTTTCAGTTCTGTAATGTTCAGTTCAGTAGTGCTCAGTCCAGTAGAGATCAGGTAAATAGAGTTCAGTTCAGTAGAGTTCACTTCAGTAGAGTTCAGTTCACTTCAGTAGAGATCAGTTAAATATAATTCAGTTCATTTCAGTTTAGCAGTTCAGTTCAGTTGAGCCCAGTTCAGTACAGTTGAGCTCAGTTCAGTAGATTTCAGTTCAGTTCAGTAGAGTTCAGTGCACTTCAGTTCAGTATAGTTCAGTTCAATACAGTACTTTTCAGTTCAGTAGAGTTCACTTCTGTAGAGATCAGTTAAATATTGTTCAGTTCATTTCAGTTCAGTTCAGCAGTTCAGTTCAGTACTGTACTTTTCAGTTCAATAGAGTTCAGTAGAGTTCAGTTCAGTTTTGTTCTGTTCAGTAGAGTTCAGGTCATTTCAGTACAGTTCAGTTCCATTCAGTTCACTGCAGTTCTCTTCAGTTCCGGTCAGTTCAGTTCAGTAGAGTTCAGTGCAGGTCAGTTCTGTCCTGTGCAATTCAGGTCAGTAGAGTTCAGTTTGCTTCAATAAAGTTCACTTCAGTTCTGTTCAGAGCAGTCCAAATAATTTCAGTAAATTTCAGTTCAGTTGAGTTCGGTAGAGTTCAGTTCAGTTCAGTAAAGTTCAGTTTAGTAGAGTTCGGTTTAGTAGAATTCCATTCAGTTAAGTTCACTTCAGAACAGTTCAGTTCAGTAGAGTTCAGTAGATTTTGGTTCCGTAGCATTCCGTTTAGTCAAGTTCCATTCAGCAGAGTTCAGTGCAGTTCAGTTCAGTAGAGTTCATTGCAGTTCAGTTCAGTAGAGTTCTGGTCATTTCAGTAGAGTTCAGTAGTCTTCAGTTCAGTTCACTTCAGTTCAGTGCAGTTCTGTTCAGTAGAGTTCAATGCAGTTCATTTCAGTTCAGTAGAGTTCAGTTCAGTTCCCTTCAGTAGAGTTCAGGTCATTTCGGTAGAATTCAGTTCCGTTCAGTTCTGTCCAGTTCAGTTTATTTCAGTAGAGTTCAGTAGATTTCAGTTCAGTGCAGTTCTATTCAGTTCAGTTCAGTAGAATAGAGTTCAGTGCAGTTCAATTCAGTTCCGTCTTGTGCAATTCAGGTCAGTAGAGTTCAGTTTGTTTCAGTAGAGTTCAGTTTAGTTCCATTCAGTTCAGTGCAATCCATTTCAGTACTACTCAGTGCTCTTACCCAGAGCAACTTACAAAGTGCTTTGCAGCTGTTCACAGAATGCATTCTAGGTAGTAGCATAGATTAGAATAGATTAGAATTCAAGATACCATTGAGCCAGACTTCTACTAAACCACAGGAATCTGTTACATATTTACCACATCACATATCTTTCTTCTCCGAGGTTCACCTGGGGAGTAACACTGCAGTCGGAGCCTACAATACCAGTATCATCACTCCGACACGGAATGAAAACCTGGCGTTCATCACAAGACAATTGACATTGACAATATCAACACCCAGAACTTTCATTCTAGTTACCTTATACTTAGCCTGATTGTGTGATTTATTTGTGACTTGTGTATTCATCTGTATAATTTGTTTTTGTGTATTTGTGTGTTACCGGCCGCCCAATGGAGGATGGGTTCCCTTTTAAGTCTTGGTCCTCCCAAGGTTTCTTCCTATTCCCCACCATCTAGGGAGTTTTCCTTGCCACTGTCGCCTTTGGCTTGCTCATTAGGGATTTGGACCCATAGTATTGTTAACCTTGTAAATCCTGTAAAGCGCTTTGTGACAACGTGTTGTGAAAAGCGCTATACAAATATATTTGATTTGATTTGAATCAGTGTCATTACCTAGTATTCCAAATTAACATACACTCAAACTTACAACAGGGCTTAAAATTTACACTTGGAAGTGTAAATAACCATAGACAGATAAGCATACAATTTAAAGAACAAAGACAAGTGCTTTTTGCAGTGTTAGTGCTCATTTAAGTACTCAACAAACTGGTGAGTCTTCAGTCTGCGTTTGAAGACAACAAAAGACTCTGCGCCCTGGCAACTAGTGGAAGATCATTCCACCATCTCGGAGCAGGACAGACAATGGTCTTAATTTTTGTCTTCTGTAAGATTTTAAGCATGGTGTTTCAGGTCGAGCCGGAGATAGAGACAGCTCAGTGCAGTTCAATTCAGTTCAGTGTCGTTCAGTTCAGTTCTGTTTGGCTTGCTTTAGCTAAGCTCTGTTTGTGTGTGTGTGTGTGAGTGAAGCCTTGTGAAGATGGGTCTTCTACCCTAGGTTTGGATGATTCTATTATGCATTAACTCGTATAGAACAGGGGACATGCTTCTCTTATCCTGCTGAGCCGTCAGAATATCTCACTCACTCAGATGTATCTACAGATAATACGTCAGGTGCTGAAGGTCACGATTAACAAAGTGTGTTATGTGCACACAATCAGGTGCACGCCTACACACATACACACACACACATATATATATATATACTCACAGAGGAGTTAGAGACTGGTAGTATACCATCCCAAGTGAGGACACAGTGGTGCTGTTTTCCTCCTAAGAGCTGCAGAGAGACATGAAGCTGGTGGTTCCTAACCCAGGCCTGGAGGAGCGTATCCCCTCCCACGCAGAGCTGGAGGAGCTGGAGAAGACCCAGGCTGGAGAACGGCCACAGTGGGACAACAAAGCCCAATACATGCTCACCTGCGTGGGCTTCTGTGTGGGGCTTGGCAACGTCTGGAGGTTCCCCTACCTCTGCCAGAGTCATGGAGGAGGTAGGACTCAAAGAGAAAAATCAGAGTTGATTTTGATAATGAACTGAAATTAGAAGTAAGAATCACATATAAAAGAGGTTAAGAGCAAATGCTTGACAAAATAAAATCCTGTTTTTTATGCTAATAAGTAAATAAATAATGGGTACAATATTTTTTATACTAGTTATTATTATACTAGTATACTATATAATATATACTATACTATATATGTAATACTAGACTAGATAATATAGTATTTAGGCATTATATATGTACCATATATTTATTCCACATGGAAATGGATTGTATTGGAATCTGATATACACAAACAAGCAGAATTCACTGCATTTCACAAATACATAATACGTAATTTTTAAGCTATTGTTAAGAATGTAGTTTATTCCTTCTGTAGTTTTATCATATCTGTGGAACCTGTGCACCTGTCCATGTTGTAATTGTTTCTGAGTGCATGTGACTGTATTTTACACAGATGAATGAGTGTAGGTGTTTGTGGGGGAGTATATGTGGCAGGGATTCATTTTGTGATGGTGCACAAGCTTGAAAAAAGTTAAAAAAATAAAATAAAAAAAGAATTTTCCTATAGAATTCTGCACAGGCTTAAGTCATATTAGTTGGTCTTTTTTAATACACCATAGGCAGTCAGACATCTCAGTGATGTTTCAATGACTGAGACAAGAGTTTGGCTATGACCCAAACGGATTATGGTTAACTATTAACACTCTATATATGAGAACTTGCATATAAGTGTTAGCAGATACACATGCCTCATGTGTGACAGTCACACACTCTCCAGACTATAATGGAGCACTTTGTGTTTTACTGTGTTTGGGGAAGATGGAGGTTCTCACTGGAGGCACAGACTGGAAATGAAAACACAGAGGAAATGACTGGCACAGGAAAATAAATGAGGGAATTAAAACTATATAGAACACAAATAAAATCTTAAAATCACACTGAAGGTCTGACATCACAAGAGAGACAGAGACAGAGCAACATTTAAAGACAGAGAGACAGACAGAGAGACAGATAGAGATACAGAGATAGAGAGACACAGAGATAGAGACAGAGACAAGAGTGAGAGCTTTATGTCCTGGTCCACATTAGAACTCCTTCACCATCACATCTGTCTGGGCTAAATTAACCGCTGTAGACATAAAATCACTTCTGGTGAAACAAATCTTCAAAAAAGCGTAGGTAGTACTGGGAGTCTAAAGTCATCTTGTTTTTTATTCAGATATCTGATATGTGTTCACTGTGACAGGCTTTGATATCAGCAGAGGTGGGTAGAGTATTCAACAATTTTACTCAAATAAAAGTACTGTTACTTGAACCAAATTTCACTCATGTAAAAGTAAAAGTATGCATACAAAAATTTACTTGAGTATAAGTAAAAAAGTTTTTTGATTATAAGTTACTCAAGTAGTGAGCAAATGCAGAGTACTGTCTCGTGCCAATAAATTACATGGAATTACTGGAAACAATGACTTTTAATGACAACGAATATTATGTATTATAAATAAATATAATATATAAATATTATTTATTATAAATAATATGTATTTTTGTTTGTTCCTAAGTATTAGGCCTGTGTAACTTCAATGTGTTCCACCAAAACATTGGCTGTATGAGGTCAGGGATGCTCGGTAGGTTTTTCTGTCACTTTCTTGCTACCAGTGGAGAAAGTTTGCATATGCGATCACATTACTGACCGGCTTCATTTCCTTGGTCACTCATACTCATGTGACGAGACGTTGGTCAGTCTTCTCACTTGAAAGACAAATTATTTGCAAAACTAAAGTAACGGTACGGAGTAAAAGTCACGTTTTTCTCACCACATATTTACTCAATTAAAAGTATAAGTCTTTCATATTAAAACTACTCTCACAAGTACATTTTCTTTCCAAAAATCTACTTGAGTAAATGTAACGCGTTCCTACCCACCTCTTGATATCAGTGAAGTAACATTCTAACTGTGAAGTTCCCTCCATCTGTAAGTGGAAGAGTATGTATACTGCCACCTAGTGGTAACATAGTTTGGAGCCAGAGATTTATCAAGAATGATCAGTATATACTACATCAGTATATGCTACATCAGTATATGCTACATCAGTATATACTACATCAGTATATGCTACATCAGTATATACTACATCAGTATATACTACATCTGTATATACTACGTCTGTATATGCTACATCAGTATGTAACACCCTGTCATATCACTGCCCAAATATGAATTCTAGAATCAGTCAAATTATAAAATTACTGCAACAATTCCATAAATATTTCACTGTAAGTAGGTTGTGAAGGTTGGGGCATTGTCTTCCTTTAAACCACTTTTATATAAGACAATACTGGCAAGAAAACTACACTATTATTTATAACCATTAAAGGTGAAACATTCAGTTTAAATTCATCATCTTATCATGAAAGAATATTTAAAAGAATGAATTACCTGAATATGTTAATGGTTAGTCAATAGTAAAAGCTATGCTAAGCACTAGTCTATTATTCATTAAAGTTATCCTGTGATAAAGGTCAGCTGAGCAGAACAGAACACACTGATACAACAGAACTCCAATAGAACTCCAATAGAACACACTGGTATACAACAGAACTACAATAGAACACACTGATCTTCAACATAACTACAATAGACCACACTGGTCTACAACAGAACTGCAATAGAACACACTGGTATACAACAGAACAACAATAGAACACACTGGTCAACAACAGAACTACAATAGAACTCACTGATCTACAACAGAACTATAATAGAACACACTGGTCAACAACAGAACTACAATAGAACACACTGGTATGCAACAGAACAACAATAGAACACACTGGTCTACAACAGAACTACAATAGAACACACCGGTCAACAACAGAACTACAATAGAACACACTGGTCTACAACAGAACTACAATAGAACACAATGGCATACAACAGAACAGCAATAGAACACACTGATCTTCAACAGAAGTACAATAGAACACACTGGTCTTCAACAGAACTACAATAGAACTCACTGATCTACAACAGAACTGCAATATAACACACTGGTCTTTAACAGAAGTACCATAGAACACACTGGTCTATAACATAACTACAATAGAACACACTGATCTACAACAGAACTGCAATAGAACACACTGGTCAACAACAGAACTACAATAGAACACACTGGTCAACAACAGAACTACAACAGAAAACACTGGTCTACAACAGAAGTGCAATAGAAAACACTGATCTACAACAGAACTACAATAGAACACACTGATCTACAACAGAACTACAATAGAATACATTGGTCTACAACAGAACTACAATAGAACACACTGGTCTATAATAATAATATAACAGAGCACTGATCTACAACAAGACACACTGATATACAACAGGACACACTGATCTATAACAGGATACACTAATCTATAACATAGCAACAGCAGTCTCTTCCTTAAAAAATTCCATTATTATCATTTATTTAAATAGAGTATTTCATAATAAAAAAGGGTCAGACTTTTCAGCATATAGCACAAACATAATTACTGAGTAGACATAAGACTCTCCACTATCCCACAGGAAGTTGTTTTTCAGAACAGGGTGACGGGTTACAGTATTTCAGCATGTGGAAGATGTTTGATGTCCCTTGTTTGTATAAAATTTTAGTTTTAGTATGTAAGTAAGTAAGTAAAGCTTTATTTATATAGCACTTTTCAAGACATTGTCACAAAGTGCTTTACAGAATCCATAAAAAGTAAAACATGGCACAAAGTTGAAACTACATTTTAGTACAACAATAAATAATTGATGATTGATAATAAAATAAAATGAAGTAAAAATTACATAAATACTCAAATACACACCTGCTATATCAATACAAGAAACTATTTAAAAGCAAGAAAATAAAAATACAGCACTGGTTGTGCTTCTGGCCACAAAACCAAGTATGATGACTTGGGGCCATCCAGTAGATGAGGGGTTTGCTCTGGAGTCTTGGTCCTCCCAAGGTTTCATACTTAATCCACACAGAGAGTTCCTAGCCTCTGTCATCTTCGGCTTGATCAGGGATTGGGACCCTTATGTTTGTAATGCTGCTCTGTGACAATGTATTGTATAAAGCACTATATCATTCATTTTGACTTGATTTAAGCATCTGGTCATGTGGCAGGATGTGTGGAAGTGGACACTCAGTCTAAGATGTTGTGAATAGAGAACAAATGAGAAAATACACAACGGTGGTGGAGACACTAGGAGACATGCAGATTATGGGATTATTTTAGGGTGTTTAGAGATGCTTATCACCACCTTGTAAAACATCAGCCTATGACTGCACGTTCCATTTCTGCGCTAGGAGGATAAGTCAATAGTTATGGAGATCATCACCAGGCAAATGACAAAACAATTTTAAAATTAGGATTCATTTTAATAAACTAACATATGTTAACATAGCTATTCAGCTGGCTGACAAAAAAGCAAAATATTAACCAATATGAATCAATATTTATCACAAATAAAATACAAGAAATTTGGAATAATCTCTTACATTTACCATAAGTACGTATACCAACACGGTTCTTCTTGTGTGTGTGCAGGGGCGTTTATGATCCCCTTTCTTCTGCTGCTGGTTCTGGAGGGGGTTCCACTGCTTCATCTGGAGTTTGCCATTGGACAGAGACTCAGGAAGGCAAGTGTGGGTGTTTGGAAGTCCATTAACCCTTACTTAGTTGGTGTTGGTGAGTATTATTGACATATAGACCTTGCACAATGAAATATACGCATCTACTAATCACAAATCTATTAACTGGAACATGCTATCTGTCTAGCACATGTCATTGGAGTGATAAATCATAAAATGACTGCAGAAACTCTTCTGGGAAGAGAAGAGTGTTCCTGGATCTTCTGGATCATGGACCACAGCCTCTTATATTTTATACTCCAGATGGTTAGCCATATATAGCGTTTGAAACAGCGAGTGTGATGGTGTCCAGTGCAATTGTAAACTGAGGGGCTCTGTATAAACAGAACAGTGTCTACTAAGAATATATAAAGACTAAATTGACTTAACTACAACAAAGCAAGATACTACTCACTTCCTGGCAACAGGAAGCATGAATATACAAAGACACCTACATGGATACATTAACCAACCAGGAGGAGCACACACATACAAGATGCTAACACACAGAGATACGAACACACTCCATTATAAAAGTTATACGAATAGGACATAGGACTGGAAATATAAAAATAACAAGAGAAAACATTACTGTTAAAACTCAGGGAGGCAGGTTTGATGCAAGTGCAGAGATCTTAGATTTTACTACGATTTAATAACAAAAGCATACAAGGAAGAATAAAACTAAGAAGACATCAAACACAAACTAATGATATCACTAAGACTAATGACATGAACCAAGTAACAGAAATTACAATTACAGGCAGAATTAATGAACAAGGACAGACAAACAAAAGCAAACTTGCACTTGAGACAAGATCTACACAAAACTAACAAGACTAGTAACAGAAAGTGGACTGAACACAAGAATACAAGACATGGGTTAACAAACAGAAAGAACTAGAATATGCCAGGGCCAGGGCCAAAACAAGAGAAGCTACATGCAATGACCAGCAACCAAAAGGAAGAAACACAGAGTTTAAATACACAGGTTCAACAAGGAATAAACGAGACACTGGTTAAAACCATGATGAGGGGGCGGAGTGCAAGGAACAGAGGTGAAACCAGACACAATAAGGAATTTCAAAATAAAAGCACAGAGGATACCAAGACACAAACCAATCCAAAGCAAGAGGGGTTGCTGAGGGGACAGTGACAATTATAAATGTTACCACAAAACTCCACTAGAAACGACACCAGGGAAACCTATGAAAAAACAGGCAAAACCAAAATGAATAGTGAGGTGAGACGCTCTAAGCAAGAACAAACTCATACATGAACACATTAGCATTGACCCACAACAGAGACTCAACACCAGAGGAATATATACAGTACAAACACATTGATAGACAAAACCAACTAGGAACAGCTGAAAGCAATCACAGGATAACAAGGGCGTGACACAACACCACACACGGGCGGGAAAGTCGGAAACACAGCCAAACACAGACTTGATTTACATGAAAGGGTGGAGCCAGTCATGACAGCAATAAGATACAAAAGTCTTTGGAGACCCTCAGTGGTGATCCTGAAGTGAGCCTGAAAAGTACTAAGGATTTATGAAACCTAATATAACCCAGAATATTTAAATGAGACTTTCTCCACAGGTATATCATCTACGTTGGTGTCTTACATGGTTGGAATGTACTACAACACCATCATAGCCTGGGTCATGTGGTACTTCTTCAACTCTTTCCAGGACCCTCTGCCCTGGAGTCAGTGTCCCGTCAATGAAAACAGGACCGGTACTGATTATGAAGGTTTTTCATAACCTTCTACTGAAATTTTTATATTTACTTAAATTTCTCATAGATTAGACAGAAATAGTATGATTATTATCTGCAGTGCTGTGTTGGTATTGTTCAGATGATCTAAAAGATCTCCCCACCCTGCAGGTCTGGTGTCAGAGTGCGCTCGTAGCTCTCCTGTGGATTATTTCTGGTACAGACAGACTCTGAACACTTCGACCAAGATCGAGGACTCAGGGGGTCTGCAGTGGTGGATGGTGCTCTGTCTCCTCGCAGCATGGATTGTGCTCTGGGTCTGCTGCATACGTGGCATTGAGACTACAGGCAAGGCAAGGTCCTCCATATTATCACCTTAGAGCACAGAAAAGACTTTGGCAAGAATTATTGCTGCAGTTAGGGCTAGGGTTAGGCTAACCCTACCCCTACCCTAACCCTTAGGGTCTATGACAAACGCAACCAAACCAAAAGAGTTCCCAACTTGTCAGCTCCTTTCACGGGCTGGTTTGTGTGCACATATATGTTCATCTGCATTTGTGTCATGTTGTCAGAGTTACTCATATCAACTGTCCCTCATGTTGTTAGTAATATATGTTGCACATGTATGTTGTTAGTCATTGTGTTTAAGTGTTTGTGTTATCTTCTTTGTCAGTTCACCCAGTCCCATATGTTGTACGTTGCTTTAATACACGTTAACATTTTAAAAGCTCTCAACTAGGCATATCTCCTTCAAATATCATTCTCACATCATCATTATCAAACACAGTGTGAACATCAGTCAGACATCATTATCAAACACAGTGTGAACATCAGTCAGACATCATTATCAAACACAGTGCAGACATCAATCAGACATTATTATCAAACACAGTGTGGACATCAATCAGACATCATTATCAAACACAGTGTGGACATCAATCAGACATCATTATCAAACACAGTGTGGACATTAATCACTCTTCTAGTAATATGTGTGCTGCTTTTTGAAAACTATGACTGAAAATATAGCCACAGTTTTAAAGTACGTCCCATCACGTTGCTTTAAGGGCAGTGGGGCTATAAGCAAGGAGGGTCTGGGTTCAAAGTCAGTGTTTTATGATGTGATGTTAGGTTTATGATCTTTATCTTTACATAGGAAACGGGTAATTACCATCAGTACATGGCAATAAGGCCAAAGTTGAGCAAGATTCACTGGGTGGTACAGAAACTGAATATACTGCCACTTCTAAAGCTTCTCCTCACTGTGCCTCATTTCAGGCTGTGTACATAACATCCACTCTGCCGTACGTGGTCCTCACCATCTTCCTGATACGAGGACTGACACTCAAAGGCTCCTTGAATGGAATAAAGTTCCTCTTCACTCCGGATGTAAGTGGTGCAATGCTGCCCAGCCCACACAGAGGACCTGTTGCTTCAAGGAAAGCAGGTCACAAAGGGCCAATGAAAGCCAAGACCTGGACTTAAGCTAAACTATTGTGTAATTGTTGATTCTCCATTTGAAATGTTTTAAATCGCTTAATTTGAGGAGGCTTGTTCCTGTATCTAGTTGTTCAGCTCAATAGTAGCCAGAGTGAAACCTTATTCTTTATGACCAAACCTGATAATATGGCTATACAGAGATATACAGATCCAAACAAGCAAATCACTAAAGTTAATAGTTAGCTTAGTCTCATTTGCATAATACTTACTAGCTCTACTTCTATTGGCCATGCTAGATTCTAAGCCATGCTAACATTCTAGGACATGTTAGCATTTGAACCCAGACTGTGTTTTTGGTCAAATTGTCCACACTGTTCAGAGCCCAGTTTTACCAAACACAACAATGACCTTAATTATCATTATGGTTTAACTATAAGATGATTAGCTACAGTGCTTGTAAATATCACATGTCTTTCATGCAAACGTGTGACGCTCTCTTTGTTTGACTCTGTGTAGTTAAATGAGCTGCTGAATCCAGCGACGTGGTTGGACGCTGGAGCTCAAGTGTTCTACTCCTTCTCACTTGCTTTTGGAGGACTGATCTCCTTCTCCAGCTACAACTCTGTTCAGTGAGTACATCTCCACAGCATACATGTTGTTTCTTTGCTGAAAGTAAGTTCTGCTTTGATGACATTTATTAATTTAAAACTGAATTATGTTAAACAGCATGTTAATTCTGTGCATGGCAGTAACAACTGTGAACAGGATGCTGTTATAATCTCAATAATCAACGGCTTCACATCGATTTACGCTGCCATAGTGATCTACTCCATCATTGGGTTCAGAGCTACGGAGAGGTTCGATGACTGTCTCAGCAAGTATGCGTTCATGTCTGATATTTTACTATTTTACTACATACTAATTATGTGTCTGATACTGTTCTAATTTTAGCTACGTGTTCATGTCTGATACTGCTCTAATTCTACAGTAATATGTTCCTGTCTGATATTGTTCTAATAGTAGTTATATGTTTGATACTGTTCTAATACAACAGTTATATGTTCATCTGATACTGTACTAATTCTACAGTAATATGTTCATGTCTGATACTGTTCAAATTCTACAGTTAGCATTGCAGCATAATACCTAGTTTCAAGATTGTGCCACAATTAAAATACGTCTGATTATGTTCAGTGGGAAGAAACTGAAATATATTTCATTTTCCTTTATTTTTATCTGTAGTTATTAGTAAAACTAAACATCACGTCTAAACGTTGTGATGAAAAACACGAAAAACTAAAAAACGTCGTTCTGTATCCCTGATCAGCAACATTGTGGCCCTTCTGAACGCGTTTCATCTTCCGGAGGGAATTATCACAGAGAGCAACTATGATGAAGTCCTGCAGAGTCTCAACAGCACATCACCTGGGGTCATACAGGAACTCAACCTGAACACCTGTGACATGCAGGCTCTGCTAAGTCAGGTGACACCCACAATCTGTTCCAGATAAATCTTTTTTCCTACATATATGATTACATTCTTCTAAATTAATGGACCCATTGCACAACACCATGCTGATGTTGTATATACATTTAACTGAGCGTGTCCCACTGTGAGTGGCAAACCATGCATGTCCATGTCTGGACTCAGTGCTCAGTGACAGTGAGCATCATTCATATGATATTTACAGCCATGCTTTGCTCCTATTTAAATTAACTAGTTTCCAAATAACCTGGAATTTAAACAAGCTTGTAGACATTTGTCAACCACTATTCCTCACCCAAGTTAAAGGGGATGTGCTGACTGGAATTTCAGGGCGTGGAGGGTACGGGTCTAGCCTTCATCGTGTTCACAGAGGCCATCACCAAGATGCCCATCTCCCCCCTATGGTCCGTGCTCTTCTTCATCATGCTCTTCTGCCTCGGTCTGTCCACCATGTTCGGCAGTGTGGAGGGAGTCGTGGTGCCTCTGCAGGATCTGAACATCTTTCCCAGGTCTTGGCCAAAAGAGGTCCTGACAGGTGCTTGCTTCACTCTGTAAACAAGTTTTATCACATTCACTTAGATAAACAACACAGATCTTCAGTTCTGGACCTCAAATCCCCAACTGATCCAGGAGTTTCTTAATATCACTGAAGATCTGTGTTCTGTTCTTAGGGTCCAGAACACCTTCCTTTCACCTGTCAGTTGTGAATCAGCTAAATTAACTGTTCACAAAAGTGATTATAAAACACAGAACCTAAAATCAGATCTGTGGGCTGGAGACTTGTGACATGAACAGATACAGATGAACAGATTGTCTCTGGATTTCAGGGATCGTTTGCCTGGCCTCATTTGCGATAGCGCTGATCTTCACACAGCGCTCCGGAGATTACTGGCTGGCTCTGTTCGACAGCTTTGCCGGGTCCATCCCTCTTCTTATCATCGCCTTCTGTGAGATGACCGCTGTGTGTTACATCTATGGGATAGACCGGTGAGACCAAAACAATTAAACAGCAGATTATGGTAACACTGAAGGGCACTGTTTACAAGACTGTTTACAAGACTGCATAACACCTACATAAACCCTTCATGACACCAGACACTCACATATTGTACATAAACATTTATAAATACATTTTCCAACAAGCAGAAGCTGCCAAAAAGCTGCTTGACTTCGATGTCCAGCTGACATAACTAGATTTTTGGTGTTATTACGATGCCATGACATAACAGGTAATTACAAGTTACTGTGCAGCTCAGCGTTTTATGGTTTATAAGGGTGACATAATGGTAAAGAGACTTAAAAGTCAGGCTCTTGGTAAAATCAACAATACTGAGGTCTTCAAATCAATGTTCTGTAGTATCTCCTGTACTGTCATGTTTTAGTGACGCTGTTGACATTTTTACCCTGTAGTGTCTCAGTATGTTATATCGCCAGGGTTGCCAACTCTCATGCATTGAGCGTGAGACACACGCATTTGACCGTCTTCACACGCTCTCACGCCACACTTCAGAAAAAGTAGTTTATTTACCTCTGATCCATATCTATGATTCAATGAGTTACAAGTTTGCTCTGGCGCGCCAACCACTGGCGATCAATCGATCGCGATATAATAGCCCCCCCCCGTCAACAATTTACATTCGCCTCCCCTTCCAGGTTCAAATCTCACTTCAAGCGATCTTGAAAAGTTGGCAACCCTGTATTGCCCTTTAATTAGTTCCATTTGATTGTATTTAAGATGAATCTGTAAGATGCAACGCTATGACACTTTAATGACAGAGCTATGTTTTCCTTACGTAAAGTGAGTTCTGTTTGGCTTGGATTTAAGAATCCATATATGAATCCTAATATGTATGTGGAGATTTTGGAGCGAAATGTCTGACAGTGCCAGAAAGTTACTGTAGGTTGTCCTAGAGGTACGCAGAGTTGTATAATCCAGGTTCAGAAAGTAAAAGTCCTCGCCAGGATTTTGCTCAGGCTTCCTGGATTGTGTTGATTCCACTAATTTTACCTAGATTGCACTAATTAGAAATCTAGCAAGCTTGAGCAAAATCCTGGTGAGGACTTTTACTTTCTGAACCTGGATTATACAACTCTGGGTACTGGACTGTGCACATGACACATTCAAACACCAGAGATTTGAACTCACAACCCAAGACTTTTGGTGGTCATTTGTGACACCTTAATCATGACAATAAATCATAATATGCATGGTGTAAAGTTTTGTGTGATGGCAGAGGCAGAGACAGCCGGAGGCAGGATAAGAGCTGCAAAGTGTTTGTTGTCCACAAAATAAAGCAATAGCAGCTCTAAGCACACAAGGAATAAAGCGTAAATGCCCTGAATAAGTAGCCTACTGTAGCACACAAGCACAGTCACTCTCGAAGTCCTGATCTGACAGGTGAAGTGGGCACAGCACCAGAGGACAGGACCTGCAAGGTTTTGAAGTGCAGCGCAGATTAGTGACAGGTGCATTTAATTAATAAGTGGGTGATTGGGAACAAAGGACTGACATGTTTGGGGTGTTGCTGTGAGGGCCCAGAGGATCTGAGCCGACCTACCATGACATGGAACATGTTTGGCATGTGGAATCTCTCTGAAGAGTCTGGCCAATCAGTTCTGTCATTAGCCCATCACTCAACTTATTGAACCATAGTCTGTCAACTTTCTGATGAGATTAAGAACAATTTCCTTAAATGTAGCATATTGCAAAAAGGCTGTAACCACGATTACAGTTTTGTCTATTGTCTGGGTAATTGTACCTTTCTTTTGGAGAGGTGAAACTCTGAATTGCCATCATTACAATGCTGTGATTTGTCTTTGTTCCAGGTTTAATCAAGACATCGAGTTCATGATCGGACACAAGCCGAATATCTTCTGGCAGGCCACGTGGAGAGTGATCAGTCCTCTCATCGTACTCATTATATTCCTCTTTTATCTCGTCTCCACGGCCACCAAAGAGCTCACCTACATCGCGTGGAACCCAGAGTCGGTACGGCTACTGTGTGAATTCGAATGCTGGCTTGGTGTAACACACCACTGTCCCTCACGCCTTTATTTAAACTCAAATAAAAACATCTCTCTTATGCATGCAATCTTATTACAGGACAACTTCCCAAAGTTAGAGACTGTGTACTACCCACAGTGGATTTACATCATCATCTTCATCCTGTCGGGAGTACCTGCCCTCATTATTCCTCTAGTGGCTGTTTTCAAATGGATCCAGAGGTGCTGCTGTAGGAGTGATAACACACACAAACAGGGCATCAGCACCATTTCTGCCCAAATACATTTGGACATGAACCTGAAGAAACCACTACCATAGAAATAAGGTGGTGTTGCAGGAACATGATCATGGATTAGTATACCTCACCCAGGAAGGAAAAACAGTTTACCAGTGATTACCCAGAGATATCACCTGAAGACAACAGAGCTTCAGAGGACAAACATCTTTACTGCCAGTAAAACCAGACGACAACAGAGCTTTGCCACTTGTTTCACCAAAGGACAATATGGATTTACATTACACCAGAGGACTATGGACCCCTACCACACATTACACCAGAGAACTGAGCCCCTACCACGCATTACACCAGAGGACTATGGGACCCTACCACACATTACACCAAAGAACTATGAGCCCCTACCACACATTACACCAGAGGACTATGGGCCCCTACCACACATTACACCAAAGAACTATGGGCCCCTACTACACATTACACCAGAGGACTATGGGCCCCTACCACACATTATACACTAGTGGAAACCAGAGCAGCACACTGAGTTTAAAATCCAACCCCAGAGAGAAATGAACTTACCACAGCAATATAAAAGGAACAGTATTACCTTAAAGTGTAATGGTAAATGTAAACTGTAAACGTATATATTAAGAACTAATTATATATATATATATATATATATATATATATATATATATATATATATATATATATATATACTTTTGGACTTCTCCAAAAAAATAAATGATGAAAAAACTCAAATCTTTGAATCTTAGGTGTGACGGGTAGGGTGAGCGAAAATAAATGGAAGCGATCACGCCAAGTCTCAGGGAAATAGGATGGTTTAATATGTAAAGTGCGCAAACCAAAAGCCGTGAACTGATCCGAATTAAGGATATAATAACCAGCAGTCAACTGGTACAAAGACAAGACATATATAGACGAACAAATGACCCTCAGGTGAGACGGATCGCGGGCTCCGCCCACCTGAGGGACGAACACAACGCCACACCCACATGACAAGCTGCTGCTGTAGACGGGGGCGACCAGTAGGGGGCCGCCGTACCGTGACAGATCCCCCCTCCAAGCCGCACTCCCCTCCACCGGCTGTGCGGCCTACAGTAGCAGCACACAAAACAAAGGGGCAGGCAGGCAGGGACAAGGGACACACCCCCTGTAGTCCCGGAGCTGAAACACAAAACAAACACAGGTTAGCTCACCTACCTGGGTGGGACCCTGGACCGACTGGGCCGTCAACAAGACAAAACCACGCCCCGGTCGGTCACAGGGCCCTCACGCCCTAACCGGCCTTAAGCCGCATAGCCCCACAGGTGCGAGGACGGCGGGCCACGGCTCCGTGTTCGTCCGGGGTGTATGTGTGCAGGTTACCTCCCTGGGGCGTGGCTAAGTCACCTCCTGGACCTACCTCCTCCCGGAGCTGGCCCCTGCCTTCTGCTAGGGGCCACCCCAGCCTCCTGGGGAGTCAGCCCCAGCCGGAGCCTGACTTTACGAGGTGGACTCCTCCACCAAACCCAGGAGCGCCAGAGACCGAGGCCCAGAGCACCCTTATCGCGGGCTGGGGAACAGCCCCCAAGGGCCTCCTGGTCACCCCGAGCAGGAGGGAGGATCTCCATCTTCAGCAGGAGCTCTTCGGACCAGAGCCCTATCGTCCCCAAACATCCGGGGCCCCCAGCCCTCTAGGGAGGGGCTCTTTCCGACCGGGCTCCGGTCACCCCACAACATAAGGGGGCTCCTGCCAGCTGGAGACCCCCACAAGGTCCAGGACTGCCACGATCCACCGCCAGGGAGAAGCGCCTGCACATAAAACACAAAATGCACACACACCCACACACACCAACACAAAACACAGACGCGCACTGCCCTGATCCCCCTTACAATGGGGGAGGGGTCTCCGTCTTAGCAGGGGAGTTCCACCTGCTCAGGAGAACCCCCCACGTTCCTGGTCAGGGCCTCCCTTAGGAGCGACGCCCTCCGTGCCACTCCCCGTGGCACGGGACCATCACTGGTCCACCCCCACACACACACTCAAGGGGGAGGAGCATGTGTGGAATTACACACAACAGTTCACAAGCACGCTAGGACAAAAACACACAAAGACTAGACAAAAGCACGGTGGAAAACGGCAAACGGACAGGACACACACATGCGCGCTCTACACAAACAGTGGTGACGCGCCGCTCAAGTTCGCAGTCGCTCCCCACATAAAACACTAGACACACGGGGGAGCGAGGCGACCGTGACGAGCGGCGACAGCGTCACACACAACACATTCAACAATTAACACAAGCGAGCGACGCACAACGTTCCATACATCCGTTCACTGACACACACACACATGCACACACAAGTGACCACACAACACGAAGAGCCCGACCGGGGTCGATTGCCCTGGTCACCGCCGTGCTGCACACACACACAACGTTTCAGCACGGCGGGGCACTTCAACAACAAACAAAACACCACGCAGACAAACACTTACCACGAGACATGACCACGAACGAAGGAAAAAGCAAAGGAGACTGGCGGCTTCCGAAGGTGGCTGGTTATTCTGTGACGGGTAGGGTGAGCGAAAATAAATGGAAGCGATCACGCCAAGTCTCAGGGAAATAGGATGGTTTAATATGTAAAGTGCGCAAACCAAAACCCGTGAACTGATCCGAATTAAGGATATAATAACCAGCAGTCAACTGGTACAAAGACAAGACATATATAGACGAACAAACGACCCTCAGGTGAGACGGATCGCGGGCTCCGCCCACCTGAGGGACGAACACAACGCCACACCCACATGACAAGCTGCTGCTGTAGACGGGGGCGACCAGTAGGGGGCCGCCGTACCGTGACATTAGGAAGAGTCTGACAAATCTATTGCTAAACCTTTTTTCAGGCTGTCATGAATGCAGAATAGTTCTCAATGTATTGAAAATACTATTTTTTATTTTTGTATCATTCTGTTCCATGTTGAGTATATAAATAAAGTAATTTAAATAACAAACATTTGATATATTGGATGATTTTACATTGGTAATTAATTTTACACAGTTTGGTACTAAATTAAGCAACAAAAAGTGGAGGAAGCATTTGGGAGCTTAGAGAGCAGTCTAAACAGAGCTGTCTGTCTCTCTAAACGGAGCCGTCTGTCTCTCTAAATGGAGCTGTCTGTCTCTAACCAGAGCTGCTTGTCTCTCTCTAAACAGAGCCGTCTCTATAAACAGAGCCGTCTGTCTCTTTAAACAGAGCTGTCTGTCTCTCTAAACAGAGCCGTCTGCCTAAACAGACATGTCTCCCTAAATAGCCTCTTCCCTCTAAACAGAGCAGTCTGTCTCTTTTAAACAGAGACGTCTCTGCAACAATTCCCTTCACTAGTCTACTCTACGTCAAAATCAAGTTCTTACTCTCCAGTGTCCATATGCATGTATGGTTGTTATGCACTCACAATCATAACAATGAATTAATTATTAATATCAATAAGTAGAGCACATAATATTGATTAAATGAAGCAATAATAATCCCATCCATTGATTTTCAATCCATCAATTGAAATTGTTGCCTAATGTACAGCAGGAAATCACATTTTGTTATCTGGTCATTCTTATCTGTCTGACCAGAAATAATTTCTTCAGTATTTCTAGATACAGATAACACGGACCAGGTGCTGAAGGTCACTACTGATGAAAAGGTTGAGGCCCTTTTCATATGTTGTAAAACACACACACACACACACACATGTATATATATATATATATATATATATATATATATACACACTCACAGAGGAGTTAGAGACTGGTAGTATCCCATCCCAAGTGAGGACAGAGTGGTACTGTGTGTCTCCTCAGAGCTGCAGATTAGACATGAAGCTGGTGGTTCCTAACCCAGGCCTGGAGGAGCGTATCCCCTCCCACGCAGAGCTGGAGGAGCTGGAGAAGACCCAGGCTGGAGAACGGCCACAGTGGGACAACAAAGCCCAATACATGCTCACCTGCGTGGGCTTCTGTGTGGGGCTTGGCAACGTCTGGAGGTTCCCCTACCTCTGCCAGAGTCATGGAGGAGGTAGGACTCATGGTTATTCACTAATACTTTTGTATTTGTCTTGCTATTACTAATCCACCAACAGAGTACATGTGATTAAAATGTAACATGTCATTATATCAGACTAGACAGAAAACATCAGTGAAGCTATGAAGGGTTTCTGGGCCCTTTCACCATTGACTCTTAAATGTTATCTGATATTCATTTACACCAAAACAATAAATACAGTCTCGTTTAACAAATACAGTCATAATCACTGATGGAAAATTAATGTGATCTCTGTGAGATGAAAAAATGTATGTATTTAGTTCAAGTGTGGATTTCATACACACTGCTTAAAAAAGAAAAAAAAATGTTCACCTGCTCTTCATAACAGAGTCAGAATTATATAGTCCATGCTTTGAAAACCAATTATCATTGAAAGAAATGTCACATCATTCCTGCTCTCTAAGACCATGGAGTCTGGTGATAGCTCTGCAGGCATTACATCCATGTCAGAATGTGTGTGTTTGTGTGTGTGTGTGCTGGTGCCTCATTAAACACTGGTCCTTTCATGTCTGAATGCATGTGTGTGGTCTCACTGAACATTGGCAAAACAACAGTACAATCTCAGTGTCAGGGCATCTGTCTGCACATATAAAACTGAAGGGCTCAAGCAAATGATCTAAGCTAATAATCCAAAACCCAAAGTAAAGCAGGAGTAAAGACAAGACAGACAGCTCTAACCCTAACAAAGACCGTAAACCCTACTCTAAACCCTAAACCCTAACATACCCTAAAGCAGTGGTTCCCAAACTTTTTCTGCCGTGCCCCCCTTTAGTAGATGAGAATATTTTTGCGCCCCCCCTATACCCCCCCCTCCCATATTGACTGGGGATGTGTTGAAAACTTACAAAAACAATAGGTTCACAACTTTGGTCAAACATGAAAAAAATAAACTGCAAGAAACCTTTTAAATGGTTCAAGAATTCTAAATATAATTTTAAATAAATAAGGAGATGAAATAAGAGAAACAGCAATACATATGCGGCTAGTTTGCAAGCGCAGACATCACGCAGGGCACAAAGCATGTAACGGCCAGAAATATGTGTACTGTCCCTTTAAGGGAGCGAGTTGAGCGCGCGTATGGAATATTGTTTTTTTAGCTTTCTGCCGTAGACCGAGTCAGACCACTGCTCTTTAATTTATTTCTGAAAGTAACGCATTAAATGAGCTTTGGACAACTCACCAGTTCATGTGTGAACAGTGAAGTATTGCTGGAGCCTAGGTTTATTTTGGTCAACCAGCAAATAAACGGACTAAGTGGAATACCACCAGCGCGAGTATTAAGGTTGAACTAACTCCGAAAAGCAAGCAATACAAGCATAGAATTTGACTGAATAGATCTGTTTTTATGGATCGGTCACATTGTCCCCGATACCCGATCTAGAATTTTTTCAGATATTATTATCGGAATCGGTGCATCCCTAATATTGACACATGTGCACGTTTTACTCTCAAGCTCCGCGCCCCCCCTGCAATAGCTCCGCGCCTCACCTAGGGGGCGCGCCCCCCACTTTGGGAACCACTGCCCTAAAGCCTAAGCCTAACACTAGGGTTGCAACGGTATGAAATTTTCACGGTATGATAACCGTCTCAGAAAATACCGCGGTATCACGGTTATCACGGTATCACAGTTAGTTTGTTTATTATTAAAAGATACACTGACCCTTAAAGAAATTACAACAAGTTTTTTTTGTTCAATTAACTATTTATTGTAGAAACCTGGAACTATTGTATACAAAATGCCTCCTTTAAAAAAAAATAAGCTGTAAACATGTTTATATAAATACTGCAAAATTAGAGAAACCTAAATCATGGATTTCAGTACAATTATTTAAGTTTAAATTATTTAATATCTGATAAACTCCTGTTTAGTGTCTGGGTCAGTGTCTGATCAACAACTGTTGTAAACGTCCGTTGTACTGCCAAGTTAGAATATAACCAGATACTGCAGAAAGAGATGATTTATTTCTGACATGACCCTCACAATAGAGATTTCTATTTTAAGGCTTTCACACCGAGTCTGGTTTTAACATATGAAAAACAGGCACGTTAGAATTTGAAAATGAACGCATGTAAATTAATGGCGTCTTTCACATCCAGTGAAAGCAAGGACCATAAAAAGCTAGGTTTATTCTTTTCACTAGTGACCGTAGCGCGACTCCGCACAGTTCTCTCGTATTACGTTAACAAATACGAGCCTCTTGTAATTCCAGGATGAAACATGAGAAAACGTGAAGACGTTAAGTTTGGGCGTTTTGAAAATAAACAACCATTAAATAATGTGATGAAAAAGCGAATTATTTCGAGTATATGTATAAATATTTAACTTTATTAAGTTTAAGGTGCTGAGAGATATTGAAACGGACCTTTAAAGTTACGTACAAGTGCTTTAATTCCACCTTGTAAAGGTGTATGAATCCTGCAAACATGACTTTGTTCATTGCGCTGAGTCGCGGCGCGCGCAAAGTTACAAAAATTCGAGAGGTGCACGACCTCGCGAATCGACAGCGCGTGAGACCCTCGCGCACGGGCGGAGCCACCGCAATTACGTCATTTTCGCCGCTGACTTTAGTTTAGCTTTTTTTTGTTAAAAAAATTGTTAAGTCTGATACGCTTTCTGCCATTCTCACCGCTGTGCTGAGTAGCTGAACCAGAGCGGAGTTGCGCATGCGCGGGTTAGTTTCTCCGCTGGCTTGCTTTTTACCGGTAATAAGCAAACGCACACGGTATGATAACCGTGTATTTTAATACCGTGGTATACCGTGAAACCGGTTACCGCTGCAACCCTACCTAACACTAAACCCTAACCTAACCCTAACACAGACAGCTCTAACCCCAACCTTACCCTCAACCATGGGCGGATTGTTAATTAGGGCAATTGGGCGACGCACCACAAAAGGATGAAAAGGATGTTTTTATTTCTCTCACATTCAAGGCATTTAACTAGCTATGCCTGTTCTGGACAGTTTCTCTTGCCTCTGAATGCCATTGTCCACGCATACCATCAGCGCTGAGGTGCATTCCCTGTAGTACGACCCCTTTTTGGGCAATCTTAGTCTGACTGAAAATCGCCGTTTGCTCTGGTAGACTCTCATATTAATGTTTTTTTTTTAAGTGTAGGCACTGCAATGCAATGTCTATGGGTTCCGGGAGGGCAGTGAAGTAGCGAGCACCCTGTTCTGCTTTCCCTGCATTCTGTTCCATCCTTAATGCTGTTGCCCATTTATATTCTAACATGCAACACCTAAAATAAAATGCTGTCTGAGGAATACAGAAATTATTGTAAGTGGGAAAGATTCACTTTATTTAATTAATGGTAAATCTGGCCTCTCTCCATGTTTAAAGTTGTTTGTGAGGGCAAATTGAGAGATGACAATTTTTGTTGACCAGTTAATTGTTCAGTCATTGTAGAGCTTTAACAAAGATGATATTTACAAGATATATCGGTGCACAAATACTGTACAGTATATAATGTAAAGAGAAATATATATTTATCATTATATTTTCATTGGTTAAGTCACTGTTTTTTATTTACCCACTGAAATGGTCACCTTGGATGTCATCACAACAATTGCCCCCCCTGAGATATGTCAGAGGCCGCCACTGCCCTCAACCACTAACCTACCCTAACACTGAGAGGAGTATAACATGGAATAAGTGGTTGTCCAGGGTGTGAAACTCTCACTTCCTGCTGTGGCATTCCCAGGAGCCTTCATGATTCCGTTCCTGCTGCTGCTAGTTCTGGAGGGAATTCCTTTGCTCCATCTGGAACTTGCCATCGGACAGAGACTCAGGAAGGGAACCATAGGGGTCTGGAGATCCATCAGTCCCTACCTCACTGGTGTCGGTAAGACTCCACTTAAATATGATTTAAGATTCCAAAAATGCAGTTTCAGAGATTTTTTGTTTTTAGAGACTGTAGGTTTGTGACGCTAGTTCACAAAGTGGATTCTCCAACAGACTAAACAGCTCAGTTGTTGGTTAATTTGCTTTATGTTGCTGTGCATTTTATCCAGGTTAAATCCAAGCAACCAGACTGTGGTTGACACATGCTTCCTTCAAATTGCTAATGACACATTTAGACTGTTTGTTAGTCATTATGTTATGTAACCATAGTTCCTTCATTAGCAGCTATCTACAAGAGTCTGTTCAGATAACAATGTGAGTGCTTTCTTCTGGGTTTCCAGGAATAGCATCCATGGTGTGCTCCTTCACTGTGGGTGTGTACTACAACACCATCATAGCCTGGGTCATGTGGTACTTCTTCAACTCCTTCCAGGACCCTCTGCCCTGGAGTCAGTGTCCCGTCAATGAAAACAGGACCGGTACTGATTATGAAGGTTTTTCATAACCTTCTACTGAAAGTTTTATATCTACTTAAATATGATTATTATCTGCAGTGCTCTGTTGGTATTGTTAAGATGATCTTAAAGATCTCCCCACCCTGCAGGTCTGGTGTCAGAGTGCGCTCGTAGCTCTCCTGTGGATTATTTCTGGTACAGACAGACTCTGAACACCTCGACCAAGATCGAGGACTCAGGGGGTCTGCAGTGGTGGATGCTGCTCTGTCTCCTCACAGCATGGATGGTACTCTGGGTCTGCTGCATACGTGGCATTGAGACTACAGGCAAGGCAAGGCCCTCCATATTATCACCATAGAAAAAAGTCTTTGGCAAGAATTACTGCTGCAGCTCGCTGACAAACTAGGGGTCAAACAATTCATTAAATAATTAAGAGTTCCTCAATGTGCTAAACATTTTTGAGGATCTTTCTCTGCCTCTAATAATTGTTTATTTAGTTGTTCTACACAAAGCACGGTATTTTGCATGGAGTATTTTTTAATGTGGCACAAGTTGCTAGCTAGCTTAACCTATGCTTAAAATATATGCTAGTTCGGTCAGGATTTGATTAGTTACCAAGCTAGCATATATTTTATTTAATGGTAGTTTAATTGTAGTTTATTTTTGTGATGACTTGAGGGGAGGTCACAGATGAGGCAGAGAGAGATTAACTATTGTTATTTTCCTTTATTTGTGTGCCGCACTCATGCTAGATGCTTCTACACAAACAGGCTTGCCATTCTTTCTTAGTCCTGGCTCTACTCTACAGCAGGGGTCACCAACGTGGTGCCCGCCCGCGAGGACGTTATGAGTCGCCCGCGGGCTTGTTTTAAAAACAGCTCACTATATTGCCATGCACCAAAGCGCTGCATCGTTTATGTTTTTGCAACCAAGCCACAAGAGTAATTAATCAGACTCTGGTTAACAGTGTGAACATTAATCAGACTGATAAATAATGGTCAGACATGCAATGCGGGCATTAATCAGACTCTGCTAGAAAACTCACTGAAGTTTCTCTGATGAGATTTTTCTTCTCATTCCAGGCTGTGTACATAACATCGACCCTGCCGTACATAGTCCTCACCATCTTCCTGATCCGAGGACTGACGCTCAAAGGATCCATGAACGGGATCAAGTTCCTGTTCACTCCAGATGTAAGTCTGCCTTTAAATTTGATGTACGGTACAAACGATGTGTTTCTGATGTAGCCTACGGTATTTAGGCTGTGTGTCTGATGTGCAGTAACCGTGTCTGTGATATTTGGTTCAACAGTTGTGTGTCTGTGATATATGGTACAGTGGCTGTGTGTCTCTTCAGGTGAATGAGCTGATGAATCCCTCTACCTGGCTGGACGCAGGTGCTCAGGTGCTGTTCTCCTTCTCGCTGGGGTTTGGAGGACTTGTTGCCTTCTCCAGCTACAACCCAGTGCAGTAAGTGAGCCAAAACAAACTCTGTCCAGGTGACAGGGGATTGTCAACTAGTGAACACAATTTGCTTCAAAACTATTCAGACTTACATTTACATCTCTTAAATCTGCCACTAAACTGTGAAGTACTGAACACTTGCATTCTCTGCTCAGCAATATTAGTGCAAGAACACTGGGTAATGCCTTGATTCTCTCCCTGTTAAACTCCACAACCACCTTGATTAACTCCTCAACCACCTTGGTTATGTTTTACAGCTTAGCCATCACCCTCCACGCAGCCAGCACAAATCAGCTTAACTGTTCAGTAGTCTCCAGCTCACCACATATACACTGATTTTTCTACTGATGTCTTAAGCACTTTAGCGAATCATACTGAACTCATTAATTCTTCCAGTCTCTACTGCACAGTCTCTTGCAGTCTTGCACTGTAGGCCTACACTGTAAAAAAAAAAATCGTAAAAAAACGGTAAACGACTGGCAGCAGCGGCTGCCAAACAAAAACTTTAATTTTAAAGTAAAAAACCCTGATTTAAATTAAGTGGAAAAACAATAAATTTACAGAAAAATTCATTAAACATTCTGCAGAGAAATAATGTTATTTTACAGATTTTTCCTGGATTACTATGATTTAGCACTTTTAATAAAGTGACAGCACTAATATTTTTGCAGAGAAATACCGTTATTTTACAGATTTTTCCTGGATTATTATGATTTAGCACTTTTAATAAAGTGACAGCACTAATATTTTTGCAGAGAAATACCTTTATTTTAAAACTTTTCCCTGAATTATTACAATTAAGCACTTTCAATAAAGTGACAGCACTAATAGTTTTGCAGAGAAATACTTTTATTTTATAACTTTTCCCTGAATTAGTACAATTAAGCACTTTCAATAAAGTGACAGCACAAAAAGTTCTGCAGAGAAATACAGTAATTTTACAGATTTTTCCTGTCCATATTCATCGTGACTTCCAGGACAAACTCAAATGTGGAATGCAAACTGCAAAGTTATTTTATACAAATGAAAAAGTATATTATACCAATGTTGAGCACCTCAATGTCCTCTATCATCACTTTTAATCATTTAAATCCCCAGGACTGTACTCAGTGTCTTTATCACCAATATCAGTAGCCTGATACACAACTACAAACACATAACACTGATGTGACATGAGATACACTCCTTCTCATTTACATGTAGGGCATTTAGCAGACGCTCTTATCCAGAGCGCCTTACGAAGTGCTTTGCCATCTGTTCACAGAATTAATTCTAAATAGTACATAAATAGGTCAGAATTCAAGATACCATCGAACCAGAATACTACTAAACTACAGAAATCAATGCAAATACCTAGAAGTACACAAAAACATAGGCTGAATATTGCTAAACTACAGAAATTAAAATGGATACCTACAAGAAATGCAAACTCACATAGGTACTATATCATACAACGGAAACAACTATGACAAGTGCTAGAGATTTAGGGCGTACTCACACTAGGCTCTGTGATCCGGGCCCGGGCACGGTTGCCTGCCGAAGCACGGTTCGTTTGGCTAGTGTGAGCGCTCCAACCGTGCCCGGGCCCGGATCAGTTAACCGTGCTCGGGCCCGCTTGAAGAGGTGGGCCAGGGCACGATTCATGTGGACTCGGGCACGGTTCGCTTCTAATGTGAGCGCTATCCGTGCCCGGGCCCGCTTGGTGCCTCGTCTGATTGGTTCATTTCGCTGAAACTCAAACATGACGTCAGTGATGCGACGCTCACGTTAAACAGTCATAGCGGCAAAGCGATTAGCAGACAATCGTTGTGTTAAATTATCGATAAATCTGTGCTTGCACCGTGTTTCTGCACTCCCAAAACGACTCCAAAAATACAATAAAAAGAGAATCATGAACTCCATAGTGTTGTGCGAGCGCGCTTTTTTTCCAAATAAAGTCACGTTGTGGTGACGTAAGCGTGCTCGGGCCGGGTTGATGAAGCCAGTGTGAGTGCAGGCCAGAGGGGGAGTGAGGAGGGGGGATAACCGGGCCCCAGCACGGAACGAGCAAACCGTGCCTAGTGTGAGTACGCCCTAAAAGCTTGTTCCATTACAATGTACGTCTACCAGTATATCAGTTCATCTGTCTCTCAGTGTGTTACAGGTTATTTCCTTGGTTATGTTCAAGTATAGACCCAGTGTTTAGAAATGTTTCTTTTAAAAGTCCAGCACACAAACTGCCATTTTCTATTGCCATTGACTGCACAAGAACTAAAATGAGAACAGACATCAATAGAGATGGAACAATCAACAGAAATCTCCTACAGCCATTATTACAGTTACATACTTTAGATATGCCAATGTAAAAATCTAATGTCTGAACTGACATTAGGAAGTCATTTTTCATTCTTTAGGCATCATAAAAATGAGCATTTTCAATTGCAGAAATTATTTTCTTTTTCGTCAAATCAATTACCATCACGTTCTGTGACAAGAACCTATATATTTTGTTCTGTGTACATTTTTCTCCTGAACATCAATGGATCCTCTGAATTACGAGGATGCCTAACAATCAAAATACGAGTATTGATACATGTAAGCTAATACTATGAAAACCACATTCATTTCTGACATTGAAAATCATGTTTAAACCAGCAGTGCCAAAAGACATAAGATTTTGATTAAAATGACAGAGAAAAAAACTTTTTAGTTCATTAAATATTTACAGTTATTTTCCATAAAATTAGAATTTTTTTTTACAGTGTATCATAACTCTCACTATATCTCATTACACTTGTTGTCTCTTATGTTTCTCGCAATCTCTTGTCCTCTAGTGTCACCAGTGGACGTCATGAGGTGTTACAGCTCCAAAACTACAACCTTTTCTTCTGTTTCATCCTTTAAATCTCAATTAAATATTTTTGCTCCTTCACTTTCATAGCATTTGTTTTATTCTTTTGACTTATACTCATGGACGTAATTTTGATTTCAAAAGTGGGGGGGACATGGATTCGTCGCTATTTAAATATTTGGTTTTAACCATAAACACTGGGGGGGGGCCAAAGCCGGCTTTTGAAAAAGTGGGGGGGACATGTCCCCCCCGTCCCCCCCCCCCAAAATTACGTCCGTGATTATACTAATCTCAGTTTTGGGGAAAACACTCTGTACATACAACATATTCTGAATCGAGTATATTATTTTAACCTATTTTCACATTCATTGTTTTACCAGCAATAACTGTGAACAGGACTCGGTCATAATCTCAATCATAAATGGCCTGACTTCTGTCTACTCTGCTACAGTCATCTACTCTATCATTGGGTTCCGAGCCACGGAGAAATACGATGAGTGTCTAGGAAGGTTGGCTTTAAAACTAGCTTTTAAACTATTACATTTCTGACATTTTTTCTATGAAATGTTATGGCTCCTACGAAGTAACCATGTCTGTCTCTGTGTCCCTGATCAGCAACATTGTGGCCCTTCTGAACACATTTAATCTTCCGGAGGGAATTATCACAGAGAGCAACTATGATGAAGTCCTGCAGAGTCTCAACAGCACATCACCTGGGGTCATACAGGAGCTCAACCTGAACACCTGTGACATGCAGGCTCTGCTAAGCCAGGTGAGACCCACAATCTGTTCCAGATAAATCTTTTTTCCTACAGACATGATTCCATTCTTCTAAATGAATGGAACCACTGCACAACACCATGCTGATGTTGTATATACATTTAACTGAGCGTGTCTCACTGTGAGTGGCAAACCATGCATGTCCATGTCTGGACTCAGTGCTCAGTGACAGTGAGCATCATTCATTTGATATTTACAACCATGCTTTGCTCTTATTTAAATTAACTATTTTCCAAATAACCTGGAATTAAAACAAGCTTGTAGACATTTGTAAACCACTATTCCTCACAAGTTAAAGGGGATGTGCTGACTGGAATTTCAGGGCGTGGAGGGTACGGGTCTAGCCTTCATCGTGTTCACAGAGGCCATCACCAAGATGCCCATCTCCCCACTGTGGTCCGTGCTCTTCTTCATCATGCTCTTCTGCCTCGGTCTGTCCACCATGTTCGGCCATATTGAAGGTGCTGTGGTGCCTCTGCAGGACTTGAACATGCTGCCAAAGTCCTGGCCAAAAGACCTGCTCACTGGTAGGTCTAGATAATGACCTGTTCACCTGAAGGTCTAGATAAAGACCTGCTCACTGGTAGGTCTAGATAACGACCCACTCAACAGTAGGTCTACATAAAGACCTGTTCACATGAAGGTCTACATAAAGACCTGCTCACTGGGAGGTCTAGAAAAAGACTTGTTTACCAGTATGTCTAGACAAAACAATTCAAGTTTGCAAGGGTAAAGTTGCAGGAAGTGACATGATTAACCTGCTCATATTTGTTGTAGGCCTGACCTGCCTGGTCTCCTTTGTCATTGCGCTTGTGTTCGTTCAGTCCTCTGGTAACTACTGGCTCGCTCTGTTTGATGGGTTTGCTGCGTCTATCCCACTGCTAGTTGTGGGTTTCTGCGAGGTCTCTGCGATGGCTTACATTTACGGTATTGACAGGTAGGAGTCCAGTCGTCACTTCATATCAACACTTCAAATACTGACTTCATCAACACAGCAGAACATGAACTTAAATATTTGTTTAGAAAGGAGACCCAAAGCCACAGAGTAGACACTAGTTTATATTACTACAGGCAGAGTGGTAGTTTATGTTAATTTAGGCAGAGTGGCAATCTGGAATATTCTTGCCCCATTTTCTTGCAGATTTAACAAGGACATTGAGTTCATGATTGGCCATAAGCCCAACATCTTCTGGCAGGCCACGTGGAGATTCCTGAGCCCGATCATTCTGCTGATCATCCTGGTTTTCTACTTTGTCACCACTGTTAGCAAAAAGCTAACCTATATAGTCTGGGACCCTGACTCGGTAGGATGCGTTATGTAATCTATGTTTAAAATTTTAAATGAAAACTGAATAACCCAAAGCTCATCTTGAGTGCTGAGATAAAGGTGTTCTGTGTGTAACCAGAGGATATTGTTTAATATACTATACGATAAGGATACAGAGTGATTATTGATGATTATTTTTGAATGGTGACTCTGCGTAAGACATGAAACGTGAATCTTTTTGTTTACCTGCAGCCAGACTTTCCCAGGCTAGCTGAGGTGACGTACCCAGACTGGATAGGCGGAGTCATATTTGTACTGGCTGGAATTCCCTGTCTTGCTGTTCCTGGAGTGGCAGTCTTCCTGTTTATATGGACGCGCTGTTGTAGAAGAAACCATGAGCACCATACCAGTACCATATCTGATAAAGTGTCCATTAATGTTGAAGCATCAATAAAATAAAATTTAAAGCCCAGTACAATAAATGAAACACAAAGCAATTTTTTTTTCCTGGAAATAAAGTTTTTCCATTTGCTTTTGTACTTGTTAATACTGTGTATCTCTGTTCATCAGACAAAGCAGCAGTCAGACACACAGGTATCTTATACATTATTTCAGTTATATAAGACTTACTGGGAAAAGTCAAAAGTCGGTGATTACACTTCAGGCTGAATTTTAGAAGTGCACCTTACCTTACTCTCACCTGTGCACCTTAACACCTTACCTTACTCTCACCTGTGCACCTTTCCTTACTCTCACCTGTGCACTTATGTAGACAACATTGCTATAAGCTGTAGGCCAGGGGTACTCAACTGGCGGACCGCGGTCCGGATCCGGACCCGAACGCAGTCCTGTCCGGACCCAATCTCATTCCTGATTAACTGGATACGGACCAAAACAAAACCGTAGCATTTATTTCAGGGCTATTGACAAAACACTCCGTCACGAGTGTTACGTTTGTCACCCCCGCTCAACAATTTACGTTCGCCACCCCGCTCAACAACAAGCCTGCCTGGTTGACGCTTCGCGAGCGGCGCGAGGGTCCGCGCGGCAAAAATTACGTAATCGCTGTGGCTCCGCGTGTGCGCGAGTGCCTCGCGCGCTGTCGGTTCGAGAGGTCGTGCACCTCCCGAATTTTGTAACTTCGCGCCGCGCTTCAGCGCAATGAACAAAGTCACGTTTTCAGGGTTCATACACCTTTATAAGGTGGAATTAAAGCACTTGTACGTCACTTTCAAGGTCCATTTCAATATTTCCCAGCATGTTAAACATAATTACGTTAAATATTTATACATATACTCGAAATAATTCGCTTTTTATCACATTATTTAATGGTTGTTTATTTAAAAAACGCCCAATCTTCACGTCTTCACGTTCTCTCATGTTTCGTCCTGGAATTACAAGAGGCTCGTATTTGTTAACCTAATACAAGAGAACTATTCAGTCAGACAGCTATTTGTTGTGAAACCAAGTAGTTACAATTTCAAGCATTTTAAAGTACTTTAACCTAAATTCCAGCACTTTTCAAACCCGAAACATATAGCAACATTAAAATTGGTCAGGTAAATGTTAATTCCCCTGTTTTGAGGGGTGTTTCTACCACATATCGTTTCGGACAAAACGCCTATCATTTCGGAGAACACTGCAGTAACGCTCGCGAAAGTATAAACGCCTCCACCGTTCGCACCCCCCCCCCCCGCCCCCTCCCCCGCTCAACAACTTACGTTCGCCACCCCCGCCGCACCGGACCTCAGGTCACAGGTATCTGCCAAAATTGGACCGCGGACAAATTTAGTTGAGTACGCCTGCTGTAGGCCATATTTTAGGGATGTCTAGGAAACTCATCAACAACTGAGCACCTAGCAGATGTGTACAAGGGCCACGTGCACTGAACCACGAGCATCATGTACAGAACATCTGCATTACAATCTGGACATGCCCAGAATGGCAGATGGTTTAAAGAATATGTATAACATACAGTGATGATAAAGTAATAAACAATGTTAATATATCAATACATGGTGATAATATACTAATATACAGCATAATAAAACACTACAAAAAAGGGAGACCAACATTAAACCAGACATGCAGAGACACATTATAGGCATAAGACGATACTTCCACAGACTTATACATAGCTTTGTATATATTACACCTTTTACTGAACACTATAGTGAGTTAGACCAGCTGAACACTACAGGTGTGGAGCTTCCTCTCCCTGCTCACTCAACTATAAACAACATGCAAACATGCCTGTCTCAAGTGACCTTTGCTTTTATACTGATGCATTTTTATTTTATAGTTGTTTTTATAGTGTTTTTGTAGATCTGAGAGGGAAGATTTGGATGTCACTGGGAGACTGTGTGGCTGGAAGGTTATCCATTAAACTAGTGGACAACACCTTATCTCCTACTGCCAGCAAACACATTCCTAATTAACCCCCCACCATACCCCACCCTCTCTGTTCCTTTGTTACATTCCCCAAAACCTATAAAAGGTGTTTATCGGATCCTGGTTAGACCAGAGCATTGTTTAATTCCGGGGTGGTCACTGCAGTGGCCTGAAGCTGGACATGGTGGAGAAAGGAGCTCAGGACAACGATGCGGGTGAGACGGAGGACCGGCCCAAGTGGGACAACAAGGTGCAGTACCTGCTGACCTGCGTCGGGTTTGCGGTGGGTCTGGGGAACGTCTGGAGGTTCCCGTACCTGTGCCAGATCTACGGAGGAGGTGAGAGAGAACCTCATGGAGGATATGACATAAGCCAGGACACACCACTGGATGACCTTCAGCACAGGACACAGGGAGTCAGGCCGGTGCTGTATAATTCAGAGGAATCGCTTAGCTTCAGCTTGTTTGAGTTGCTATAATTTAAACACTGAGATCTGTACTCACATTCTCCAGAAAGCTGTACATTCAAGTGAATTGAATATCTCAGAATCAATATAGTGGTATAAAGAACCTGAAATGGATTTGGTTCCTTCAGCATCGGACAATGACGCAGGAGAGAGACCAGTAAAACTGCTTTTGGTTTTATTGATGAATAAGTTAAATTACTCAATATAATATTCTAAACAATTCAATGTTTTTGACTTAAGATTTTATTACAAAGATAAAAATAATTGGAGTTAAAGCTCCAAACATCTCTGTTTGGGCCTCACCGTGCGTGACAATGAGTGTAACATTCAAGAAACTAATTAGACTGTAAATAATATTTTTTGTGTAAATAATTGTAAATATGTGGTGTAAATGTAAAATCTCTACATGGACTGTAGAAAATAATTTTTTTTAAAGCACTGTGATCTGCCTCAAAATGTTCAGCTCATTATTATTCATCATTATGAACTAATCTGTACTTTTTACATTCTGTTACTGTTATTATTAAATGTTCAATGGATTTGGGGATTTTAAGGCAGGCCACCTCCTTACAAAAGTTATATTAATAAATAAAAGTCCACTTAGGGATATTTGAAATATTTATTCGAAGACTTTAATTTGAATAGCAATAATAATCATACTATATTTAAAAATGGTTAAACTTGTCTTACAACCTTCTATTGCAAGTCTCCTAAACATTTATGGACAGTGATAAATCATTTGACCATAATGATGTATAAATGATGTAATTAACAGTGAAAGTTGTAGAAGAACAAAGAGAATCTCAAATTATTCAGCACCATTTGTTGCCTAAAACATTTGAATTGACAAATCAGGAACTTATAAATTTGTTGAAGACAGCTGACTCCTATACAGGAGATTATTTTAACTATTTAGCATAAAGCCACACAGTGATTTGTGAAGACATCTTTTGTGCAGACTTTGTATTCATGTTTTTGGAGATTCCAGAGCTGCAGACAGCAGAACAGTGCTTTGCCTTCTGTTCAGCGCCACTGTTGAATATCGATGGTGTATACAGTCTTGGGAATGTTACTTTAAAAAAGTAATTAGTTATAGTTACTTGCTACTTGTTCAAAAAAGTAACTGAGTTAGTAACTGACTTACTCTATATTAAAAGTAACTCGTTACCAGGGAAAGTAACTATTTTCTTTACAGTAAAAAAAAAAAAAAAAGTTATGCCAATGAATAAGGATTTTTTTGAAAAAGCAGTTTTTACAGTCAGTTGAAATTAGTAGATCAGAAAGGTGTTTAACGTTTGATAATTATTGCACATCAACAGACCAGTGCAGGATAAAATCCTTTAAAATCCTTTAAAAAAAAAAAAAAAGCAACAGTAAACAGTTACACTATATAAAGTGCATTTACATCTATCAAATTAAATTAAATTCTCTCAACCTGAGACAACTGGTTTGTTCACAACAGAAGTAAACTTAACAATAAAACTTCTATTCTAATTAAGTAAATCAAACAGACATTCAGGAACTAAAAGTATTTTCTTAAAAATGTTAAATAATGTTTATATCGCCACCTTGAAAACGCTAACTTTTCTTCGGCTTACTACTGACTCGCCATTTCTGCCTCTTCTCCGTTTGTGTCGCATGTCACTGGTGTGCTTCGGCACGCATGTTCTGATTGGCTACCATAACGCTGCCTGAGCCAATCGCTTACTGACTTGTTAAGTTAAACAGGTGTTACACCTAGAACTGTGACCTATCGAGATCTGTTACTCCTCACTAGCCTGGGCAGGGGTCTGCTCGGATTACTGTTAGTATATCAATATATAGTAACGCACCGCTTTTAATGACCAGTAACGTCAATGGCGTTGTAATGACAGGAAAAGTAATTCATTATATTATCCCGTTACTGACAAAATGACGCCGTTACCTAACGTTGTTATTTTTAACGGCGTTATTCGCAACACTGGGTGTATATATACGCAGCTAAGTGCAGTGCTGTGTGGTTCAGATTAGAGATATGGAGTGTTTTGGTGTTTACCACTGGGATGTATGTGTGTGTGTGTGTGTGTGTGTGTGTGGGCCAGGTGCATTTCTGATCCCATACCTGATTGCGCTGGTGTTCGAGGGTTTGCCTCTGCTCTACCTGGAGTTGGCCATTGGGCAGAGTCTCCGACAAGGCAGCATTGGGGTCTGGAACTCCATCTCTCCTTACCTGGGTGGAGTCGGTCAGTTACCAGCAGATCAATTCCATTTCACACCTGGGTGGAGTCATCCAGTTTCTTACATTTTAATTTCATATAATTGAAGACATTCAGTTATATGCAGTTTAATACAGTTCTTACCTCAGCAGAGAATGTTACCTGTGTTATGTAAACGCCAGACATCCTAAAATGAAGCAACAGTCAGTATACAGTAAAGCATAATAAAGCTAGTCGATTATATTAAAGCTACAGGAGAGTATAATAAAGCTAGTCGGGTATAATAAAGCTACAGTAGAGTTGAATAAAACTAGTCAAGTATAATAAAGCAACAGTCCACATAATAAAGCTACAGTAGAGCATAATAAAGCTATAGTAGAGTAAAATAAAGCTACTGTAGAGCATAATAAAGCTATAGTAGAGTATAATACAGTTACAGCCAGCATAATAAAGCTACAGTTGAGTATAATAAAGCTACAGTCGAATTTAACCCCCTTATACACTTCACCCCAACCCCTTATACACTATACCCTAAACCCTTCATTAGGGTGAAGGGAATAAGGGGGTTAGGGTGAAGTGTATAAGGGGGTTAGGGTGAAGTGAATAAGGGGTTAGGGGAAAGTGTATAAGGGGGCTAAGTGTATAACGTGAGGCCCCCTGGTGTGAGTGGTATTCTGCTCTGTTAGACAGATACTTAATTAACTGATTGAGACACATTTACATCTGATTTGCCCCTTGCACCACAATCTAATCAAGGTTTTATGCATCTGGAAAGGATCAGATAATCACACAGACACCTCCATCAAACTAAGAGACGAGAGACAGTGTAGGAGATGAACCACACTGGAACAGCATTAAGCAAATATGTGTGTGTGTGTGTGTGTGTGTGTGTGTGTAGGTGTAGCCTCCATGGCTGTCTCCTTCCTGGTGGGGCTATTCTACAACACCATCCTGGCCTGGGTCATGTGGTACTTCTTCAACTCTTTCCAGGACCCTCTGCCCTGGAGTCAGTGTCCACTAACTGAAAACCTGACAGGTACTGCCACACACTCATACACTCACATACTGTACATACACACACATTCATACACACCCACACACATACATACATACATACAAACACACTCACACTCTGACATACATAAATGCATAGACACACACACACACACACACACACACACACACACACACACACACACACACACACACACACACACACACACGAACTCGTATACATACACACACACTCACATACATACAGTGGATATGGTATAACATGTGATATGTCAGTTTTTCTTTTTTAATAAATGTCTCATCAGCAGACACACACACACACTCAAATGCACGCACGCACGCGCACGCACGCACGCACGCACACACACACACACACACACACACACACACACACACACACACACACACACACACACACACACACACACTGATTTGGCTCCTGGGGTGACTGTCTGAACAACATTATACAGATCCTGTGTCATTCTTCCACAGACTACGTGGAGGAATGTGTCCACGGTACTGCAGTGAACTACTTCTGGTATCGTGTGACCCTGAACATCACCCCAGACATCACCAGCAGTGGCTCCCTGCAGTGGTGGCTGGTTCTGTGTCTGGCACTGGCCTGGAGCATCGTCTACATCTGCTTCGTACGCGGCATTGAGACAATCGGCAAGGTTGGACCACACCAGTGCTGACAGAAACACCATACACTACCATAACAACAGTCAAACACCATACACTACCATAATAACAGTCATAAACACCATACACATCCATTATAACAGACTCAAACACTAAAGAGAGCTAGTATAGCTGTGAACAGCAGCTGTCTATCATGCGACAACAAGTATCAAATGAAGAAACTAATTTCTAACTTAAAGAAATTAACTAATCATAGCCTATTTACGTCCTACAGAATAGCTAAGGTGCTAAAGTTAATTGACATCTAAACAGAAGCTAGCTTGAATAAATGGCTTTAATTGTTTAAAAATTTTCTCATCACAGGATGTAGAAGAGGTTGTGTGTGTTTGTGTATGTGTATGTGTATATGTAGACTCTGTATGTGACAGCTACGTTTATGTACTTGGTGTTGATTGTAACTGTGTGTGTGTGTAGGCTGTGTATGTAACCGCTACGTTTCCCTACCTCGTGCTGACAATCTTTCTGGTGAGGTCACTAACTCTTCCTGGAGCAACTGATGGACTAGAGTACCTCTTCACACCAGACGTGAGTTTAACACTCACACACACACACACGAGTTTAACGCACACACACAGATGTAAGTTTAACACACACATGTGAGTTTAACAGCCACACACAGATGTAAGTTTAACACATAATCAGATGTGAGTTTAACAGACGTGCAGTCAAATATTATGCACAACGAAATTCATGTTTACGTGACTGATAACCACAATGTCACAGGGCATGTTTTCTTCTTTCTCCATACATTCATCTGTTTGCATACGTGTGCTTGCCTCTGTATATGTGTACACGTGTGCCTGTATGTGTGAGCATACGCGTGCATGCTTGCATATGTGTGTGCGTGTGTGTGTGTGTGTGTTTGTTTGTGTGTGTGTAGTGGAATGTCCTGCTGAATCCCCAAGTGTGGTTGGATGCTGCCACACAGATCTTCTTCTCTCTGTCTCTGGCCTTTGGTGGCCTCATCGCCTTCGCCAGCTACAACCCCAGAAAGTAAGATAGCCACACCCACAAATACACCCACAGCCAAACATAGCCACACCCACAAAGACATCCACACCCAGACAGTGCCACACCCACAAAGACTTTCACATAAAGACATAGCCACACCCACAGACACCCACAGCCACACACACAAGCGCATACAGACACATGTACAGAAACATGCAGTAACACTGACAACTACACACAGCCACAACCATAAAACAGCCACAAACAATCGCACACAGCCACAACCATCATTGCACAGTCACAACCATAATCGCACACAGCCACAACCATAATCACATACAGCCACAACCATAAACACACACAGCTGCAACAGTCACACCTAAAAGGCAGTCATGTCCACAACCACATTCACACATACCACTGTACCCATTCTGGTGTATGTCATTTATTAAGAGTTGATGTTTTGTGTCTGTTACAGGAATAACTGTGAGAGAGATGCTCTGTTAGTTGGCTGTATCAACAGTGCCACATCCATCTATGCCTCCATTCCCATATTTGCCATTCTAGGATTCAAGGCCACAACCAACTTCAACAACTGCATTAGCAGGTGTGTGGCTTAATGTAGAAATTATACATTTGTATGTGCTTGTCTATTCAATTCTCAGTACACATACACACTATATCATTGTAAAAGGTGCCATCTGGTTATTACCTACTTCCCACTGTATGACGTACATTTGGTTTACAGAAATGCAACCATCTCAGGCTCATCTGGGACATACACACTGCATCACAACACTGTTTACTAAACCACTACACACTGAATACTACATCACTACACTGTTTACTAAACCACTACACACTGCATACTACATCACTACACTGCTTACTAAACCACTACACACTGCATACTACATCACTACACTGCGAACATAAACTGTTGATTAAAAAAAAAGCACTTTTCAAAACAGCTCACGGGCCAGAAATAGATGGCCCACGGGCCGCTATTTGAGTATGGGGGCCCTAGGGTAATTTAGTGACTGTCCTCCTCCCACAGTAATGTTCTAAAACTGATCAACGAGTTTGATGTTGCTGAGAAAAACATCACAGCAGAAAACTATGAAATGTGGCTGGACACTTTAAACATCTCCTATCCTGACAGAGTGAACTCTCTGGATCTCAGACAGTGCAACCTAAAGAAGTTTATGGACCAGGTAACAACAGTCCATACAGCCATTCCACCTCCTCCACTCTCCCTCACCAAACACCTCCTTCACTCTCCCTCACTAAATCCCTCCTCTACTCTCCATCACTTAACACCTCCACCACTCTCCCTCACTAAAGACCTACTCCACTCTCGCTTATTAACCACCTCCACTCTCCCTCACTAAACACCTCCTCCACTCTCCCTCATTAAACACTTCCACTGTCCCTCACAAAACACCTCCTCTATTCTCCCCCATTAGACACCTCCACACTGCCTCACTAAACACCTCCACTCTCCCTCATTAAAGACCCCCACACTTCCTCACTAAACACCTCCTCCACACTCCCTCACTAAACACCTCCACTGCCCCTCACTAAACACCTCCACACTCCCTCACTAAACACCTCCTCCACTCTCCCTCACTAAACACCTCTTCCACTCTCCCTCAGTAAACACCTCCTCCACTCTCCCTCATTAAACACCTCCACTGTCCCTCACAAAACACCTCCTCTACTCTCCCTCAGTAAACACCTCCTCCACTGTCCCTCATTAAACACCTCCACACTGCCTCACTAAACACCTCCTCCACACTCCCTCACTAAAAACCTCCACTCTCCATCACTAAACACCTCCTCTACTCTCCCTCATTAAAGACCTCCACACTTCCTCACTAAACACTTCCTCCACACTCCCTCACTAAAAACCTCCACTCTCCATCACTAAACACCTCCTCTACTCTCCCTCATTAAAGACCTCCACTCTCCCTCAGTAAACACCTCCTCCACTCTCCCTCAGTAAACAGCTCCTCCACTCTCCCTCACTATATACCTCCTCCACTCTCCCTCACTATACACCTCCTCCACACTCCCTCACTAAACAGCTCCACTCTCCCTCACTAAACACCTCCTCCACTCTCCCTCAGTAAACATCTCCTCCACTGTCCCTCATTAAACACCTCCACTCTCCCTCACTATATGCCTCCTCCACTCTCCCTCACTAAACACCTCCTCCACTCTCCCTCAGTAAACACCTCCTCCACTTTCCCTCACTAAACAGCTCCACTCTTCCTCAGTAAACACCTCCTCCACTCTCCCTCACTAAATACCTCATCTACTCTCCCTCAGTAAACACCTCCTCCACTGTCCCTCATTAAACACATCCACACTGCCTCACTAAACACCTCCTCCACACTCCCTCACTAAATACCTCCACTCTCCATCACTAAACACCTCCTCTACTCTCCCTCATTAAAACCTCCACACTTCCTCACTAAACACCTCCTCCACACTCCCTCACAAAACACTTTTTTTAAACACTCCCTCACTTTTTCCCTCAGAAAAGACCTCCTCCACTCTCCCTCAGTAAAGACCTCCTCCACTTTCCCTCAGAAAACAGCTCCTCCACTCTCCCTCACTATACACCTCCTTTACACTCCCTCACTAAACAGCCCCACTCTCCCTCACTAAACACCTCCTCTACTCTCCCGCAGTAAACAGCTCCTCCACTCTCCCTCACTAAACACCTCCTCCACACTCCCTCAGTAAACACCTCCTCCACTCTCCCTCACTAAATACATCCACTCTCCCTCAGTAAACACCTACTCCACTCTCCTTCACTAAATACCTCCACTCTCCCTCACTAAACACCTCCTCTACTCTCCCTCATTAAAGACCTCCACACTTCCTCACTAAACACCTCTTCCACACTCCCTCACTAAACACCTCCTCTACTCTTCCTCAATAAAGCACCTTCTCCACTCTCCCTCATTAAACACCTCCACTCTTCCTCACTAAACACCTCATCCACTCTCCCTCACCAAACACCTCCTCCACTCTCCCTCAGTAAACACCTCCTCCACTCTCCTTCACTAAATACCTCCACTCTCCATCACTAAACACCTCTTCTACTCTCCCTCATTAAAGACCTCCACACTTCCTCACTAAACACCTCCTCCACACTCCCTCACTAAACACCTCCTCTACTCTTCCTCATTAAAACACCTCCTCCACTCTCCCTCACTAAACAGCTCCACTCTCCCTCACCAAACACCTCCTCCACTCTCCCTCACCAAACCCCTCCTCCACTCTCCTTCACTAAACACCTCCTCTACTCTTCCTCATTAAACACCTCCACACTCCCTCACTAAACACCTCCTCCACACTCCCTCAGTAAACACCTCCTCTACTCTTTCTTAGTAAACACCTCCTCCACTCTCCCTCACTAAACACCTCCTCCACTCTCCCTCACTAAACTCCTCCACACTCCCTCACTAAACACCTCCTCCACTCTCCTTCACTAAACACCTCCTCTACTCTTCCTCATTAAACACCTCCACACCTCCTCACTAAACACCTCCTCCACACTCCCTCACTAAACACCTCCTCTACTCTTCCTCATTAAAACACCTCCTCCACTCTCCCTCACTAAACACCTCCTCTACTCTTCCTCATTAAAGACCTCCACTGTCCCTCACTGGGGGGACAGGAAATGGTGGGTCCTAGAGTGTAAATGGGGACTCTCTGGAGACAGTGATCCTCCACTAGCACTGGGGTATGTTTCTCCTCCCCTCCAGAGTGCATCTGGAACAGGCCTGGCCTTCATCGTCTTCACAGAGGCAGTGACAGAGATGCCGGCGTCGCAGGTGTGGGCTGTGCTCTTCTTCGTCATGCTCTTCAGCCTCGGTCTGTCCTCCATGTTTGGCAATCTGGAGGGCGTCCTGACACCCCTGCTGGACCTGCACATGGTGCCCACATGGCTGCCTAAAGAACTGTTCACCGGTACCAACACACACACCAACAATTACATACACTAACACACACTAACACATACACTAACACACACCAAAACACACACCATTACAAACACTATCACACACTAACATCCCAACACACACACCATTACATACACTAACACAAAGGCCAACACACACAAACACATGCCATTACACATTAACACACATGCCAACACACACACCAACACAACACACCCCAGCACACACCAAAACACACACCATTACAAACACTAACACACACACCAACATACCATCACACACATACCATTACATACATTAACACAAAGGCCAACACACACACCAATGCATGCCATTACACATTAACACACTATTACATATATTAACACATGCCAATAGATGCCAACACACACACCATTACATACACTAAAACACACATCATTACAAACACTAAAATACACGCCAACATACACACCATTACAAATTACACACACATAACATACACTAATACACATGCCAACACACACACCATTATGTACACTAACACACGCCAACACTGAGGGGTAGTGTGCTGTTTAATTCTGCACAAATACTAGCTAATTCTCACCATGTCTCAGATGTGTATAATTCCTCACTAACTCACTAGCTCTCCCGCTCGGTCTCTGTCTAGGCATAATCTGCATGGTGTCATTCTTGGTGGCTCTGATCTTCACCATGGGTTCTGGGAATTATTGGCTAGAGATCTTCAACAGCTACGTGGGATCTGTGCCTCTCCTCATCATTGCCTTCTTCGAACTCACTAGTGTAGTTGCATTATATGGCATGAGACGGTAAACACCATCACACTCCATCACAAACTATGTCAGGTCATTATGGCATCTTTCAGCTAACACAGATTTCACACAGTGGACATGTTCCCAGACAGCTATGTGGGTTAAAGGGTCCTCATGTGTGTGGTGCTGGGCTGCTCTCCACGACATGTTTTAGGCAGCCTGTGCTCCCGGGCCGAGGCTCGTCAGACTCCTGGTGCCGATCGCAGGGTGTGCTGGTTACAACAGCTTCTGCTTGGCCCTGCAGGTTTGGCGAGGACATTGAGTTCATGACGGGCCACAGGCCAAACCTGTTCTGGCGCATCTGCTGGATGGGGATCAGTCCCGTCATGCTGCTGGTGGTGCTGGTGGCGTATGTGGTCGTCCAGGTCCAGGTGCACCCCCAGTACCCCACATGGAACCCCAGCTACGTAAGTTTGCCAGTGCAGTTGACCTACACTAGTGATATTAGTGTAGGATATTACAAATGTAATAAAAACACTTGATGTAAAATGTAAGTAATGTGATTCCACAGTAAACTTCAAGTGGCTGTGTTTCCTCATCATTCCTGTGTGTGTGTAGACCCTGTTTCCAGAAGCGGACGTGAAGCCGTACCCTGACTGGGTCTTTGCCATATGTGTGCTGCTCTCTGCCATGCCTGTTGTACCTATCCCTGTGGTGGCGCTCTACCGCCTGATCACGCGTCTCACCTGCCCAGAGCAACACCCACAGCACCTGCCCCGTATCTCTAACCCCTACGGCCACAAGAACTTCAGCCCTGAGCAATCACTATAGAAAGGGCACTAGGACCATGCAGACCTATATATATATATATATATATATACATACACACACACTGTATTGCCAAAAGTATTCGCTCACCCATCCAATTTATCAAAATCAGGTGTTCCAATCACTTCTATAGCCACAGGTCTATAAAATTAAGCACCTAGGCATGCAGACTATTACAAACATTTGTGAAAGAATGGGTCTCTCTCAGGAGCTCAGTGAATTCCAGCGTGGGACTGTAATAAGATGCCACCTGTGCAACAAATCCAGTCGTGAAATTTCCTTGCTCCTAAATATTCCACAGTCAACTGTCAGCTATATTAAAAGAAAATGGAAGTTTGGGAATGACAGCAACACAGCCACAAAGTAGTAGGCCACGTAAACTGACGGAGCAGGGTCAGCAGATGCTGAAGCACATTGTGCGACGAGATCACCAACTTTCTGCAGAGTCAATTACTACAGACATCCAAACTTCATGTGGCCTTCAGATTAGAACAGTATGCAGAGAGCTTCATGTAATGGGTTTCCATGGTTGAGCAAGCCATACATCACAAAGTGTAATGTAAAGTGTCAGATGCAGTGGTGTAAAGCACGCTGCCACTGGACTCTAGAGCAGTGAATGTGCATTCTCTGGTGTAACAAATCATGCTCCTCTGGAGTAACGAATGGTACTTGTCTGACTGCATTGTGCCAAGTGTAGTTTGACACTGCAACATACAATGCAAATATTTAACATCTGGGAAACAATGGCTAAATGGTTTTAGGGTCTAAAATGGAAGTGACATCAGTGATAACAGATCATTACTGATATGACTTAGAACAGGTTGAAGGGGAAGCTTGTGAGTGAGATGTGATGATTTTGTGTCATCGTCTCCTGGAGCCCACAGAGTTTCCCAGCACTGCTGACCTTGAAACCACAAGGGAGCGTAACCATACAGCCGGGCAGAGGGGCTTCTCATGCTCTCTCCGTTTGATATTGCTGTTTAAATGAAAATGTTAATTAAAAACCATAATCTGTCTCTGGTGTGTAGAGATGCAGGTCTTATGTCATTGTTCCCATTCTAAATAACCTGTAACTGGTTAAAACTTAAACTTCACTGTTCAGATTCACTACAATGCAGTAGGGTTAAGTGTTCTGTCTCACTCTATAATAACCACACCCCGCAACAAGGGTTATATAATGTAGTGGATGTGGCACTGCAGTAGAAACCACCGTGTTTGGGAGCAGAGCAACAGCTCACTTTGACAAAGATGTTTTTGAGAAGCTCTCATGAACAAGAGGCTTCAGTGCAAAGTGCTGTTTGCACCATGTGGTAAATAAAACCATTCAGAACCCTACATGTGTCCCGTGTTCAGTAATGACCATTCAGAACCCTACATGTGTCCCGTGTTCAGTAATGACCATTCAGAACCCTACATGTGTCCCGTGTTCAGTAATAACCAATCAAGCCCAGGTGAATTGTAAATATACCATAGATTTGTTTAAATCCAAGTATTATCTAATTAATACTAATAATTTCTATTTTATTTATGGTTTATATGGACAGTGCACATTAATAGATATAGAATGTAAATGTACCAGAATTAGCCAAAATGGCTATTTTACATTGTTGTCGATGGGCCGGTGGTAAAAGGTCAAATGCATATAACAAAACAGAACAATATACTTAAAATATACATAAATTTCATAGTCAAGTATTTTTTAATGAACACATCTTTAATGATTCCCTTAATTCATTTATGATATGATTCTAGCGAGTGAGCCAGATGCTGAGACGCACGAGCACTACACACTTAACATACAAATATTGTGACGTCACGTATCTAAACAACAAAAGACAAACAATGGTAGCTAGAGACACACTTAAGTACACGGAAAACAACAACAGACACACTCGTAAGTACACAGAAGACACAACACGTGCAGCACATTACCAAAAGACGAGAGACACAGATAACACTGACACAGACATAGACGAACGTAACCACACACGGACATGCCCAAAGGGAGGAGTCAGGGGGCTACACACAGAAATACATATATGAATATGGATGGCCGTAACCACATACGGACATGCCCAAAGAGAGGAGTCAGGGGCTGCACCATGACAGAAGTATTACTAATGTGGTGACTCTGTACTGAAGCCCCAAGGGAATCAGTAAATGTGCTTGAACAAGTGTCAAGAAGTATTAGACCTGACTACTGAAGTTAGATCAATTGAAATTTTGCTTTGAACCTAGCTAGGTTAGCTAACTCACCTGTCTAAGATCTTCGTTATCTGTAATCTTCTGGAAAAGGTTTTTCAGTAATGATCTGTCAGTCACTAAACGAGGAGTCATTAACCAATAGTATTCTCTGTCAGAGCCGCATGTCAAACCTCTTCTTTTGTTGCTCACAAGATTTACACTCGCAACTGGATATTTACACACACAAAATTATTAGATATTTTGCCCTGTGCCTTTGCGCCCTCTATAATAATAATAATACATTTTATTTGGTATAGCGCTTTTCAGGACACTCAAAGACGCTTTACAGTACAAAATTACAAGCAGCATAATGACTACAATACATTACAATATAGAACAACATTATAAGAAACAAAGATAATTAGTACTAGATAAAACAAATAAGAAGATAAATGTGTAGCATCATAAATTAAAAGCGGATCTGAAGAGGTGAGTTTTTAAAAGAGATTTAAAAGTGGAAAGATCAGAAGAATCACGGACGTGTGTGTTTGGTGTAGTTGAGATGTGCCAATTCTGACATTCTTTCTAGGTGTCAGTACAGATTCTTCTATCTAGCAGTATCTTTGACTCTAATCTATTTTCGTGGTGAAGATTAGGACATATTCTGTAAGCAGATGACAAAGCACTTTGGTAGATAAGAACTATAGATAAAAGTGTCTATTAAGAGCAATAAATGTAAAAGGGTTGATCTGTAGGCAATAAAAATGTCAAAGTCTGTTTCTTTTGTAAAAGGGTTGATCTGTAGGCAATAAAATGTCAAAGTCTGTTTCTTTTTTTCAATGCTTTAGATATTTTAAGGATTCAGCTGCACACAAAATACTTCCAATACCAACAATTATGCTTCCCCATGTAGCACTTGTGTACTTCAACCCACCAATCATGGTTCCCCATGTAACACTTTTGTACTTCAACCCACCAATCATGGTTCCCCATGTAGCACTTGTGTGTTCCTGAACTCCCCCCACAGTCCAGTCAATTATTACATGGTTATTATAACACGAATGTCATAATGAAAGTGCTGCTACCCTGAGATCACCTGACAGTGCACATCTGAAACAATCAGAAGAGACCAGTAAGATCCCTGAAGTGGAGATGGTTTATGACTGATTAGATTTCCAGCATCACTTCCTATTAATAAGTGTTATCCAAGCGGGCAAGTTAGCAATGACGATAATGAGTATTGCAACATATCTAACATGCAAAAATGTTGTAGACAAGGAAATACTAATATATAATAAACAATGAGAGCAAAGTCTACAGGCTTACTCCTCTGTGTGTGTGTGAGTGTGTGTGTGTGAGTGTGTGTGTGTGTGTGAGTGTGTGTGTGTGTGTGTGAGTGTGTGTGTGTCCTTAACAGACCCAGCGCAACTGGAACAGAAGACTGAAATAGATAATCACATTGACGCAAACTACACCTACCAGAGCTAAAGCAACAAGGTGCAAAACAAAGCAATCACAAAGGCCTTACAGTTTGGAGGCAGCGTTCTGGCAGTGGAGTTATGAGCAACTCCTTCAGGTTCGGATGGTTCTGAAATCAAGAGGAAAAGCAGGTGTGGCCGCCTGGAGGACCCGCCCCAACCTGATGCCACGGAGCACGCTCAGTAGATGCCTTCGCCCTACCACACCAAGAGACACAATATTACACCACCACATACAGCTACAACACCACATACAGCTACTGCAATCACACAATCAACACACAAACTGGCTAAACACCCAATCACAGCCGAGCACTAAAGAGCGAAGTGCTCTAGCACAGGAAACACTTTAAATCTGAACTGCTGTTACGCATCAGCACAGTCCAGAAAGGGACTACTGTAGGCGGGGCCTACTGCTGTTCCTGCACCATCACTCACATCTGTGGAGGCGGGGGAGCAGGCAGTGGTAGGCGGGCCGGTGGCGACTCAGAACCACTTGGAAGGCAAAACAGCAGAGGAGCTCCACCCCCTCATACTGCAATACTTCATCATTAACATCCTCAGCTAGAGAGATGGAGAGAGAGGAAGAGAGAAGGAGGGAGAAAGAGAGAGGGAAGGAGAGAGAGGCAGAATTTATTTACATGTGTTGATGAGTGTGTAGCTGCGGTGTGTGTGTGTGTGTGTGTGTGTGTGTGTGTGTGTGTGTGTGTGTGTGTGTGTGTGTGTGTGTGTCATGCCTGTGTGTGTCGTGCCTGTGTTGCTGAGTGTGTAGCTGCGGTGTGTGTTCTTTGCCATGCTCCAGATCATGTGCAGGAAGAAGCTGGGGTTGGTATTCACACTCTGGCCTAGCGGCAGACTCCTCACACACACGTGAAACCTGAGCATAAATGTGATACCTCAACACACAAAACCTGAACACACATGTGAAACCTCAACAAACACACACACACACAGAGTGATAAAACAACATCAAAATAAGATATCAGAAAATGTCTTATTACAATTTTGGCAATCCACAATTGTATATGACATGACATTACAGAATACGAAAGAATGCTGATTTAGACAAAATATTATGCACTTTTCACAGAGCACATCAGAGGGATCGTCATAGCGACGACCAGAGAGGACAGGGGCACCAGATCCTCACTTACTGGGACATTACCTCCATGGTGCTGCCTGGAACCCTGTCTCTGAGAGGGCTGACTCATACCTTAACGCCTGCAGGACGAGGAGTTTGTAGACATTCTTATACACTGCCTCCACAGAGTTCAGCTGAGAAAGGAAAGAGAGGGAGAGAGAGCATGTGTAAAAGAGAGAGATCATGACCTAGCATAAAGGTTGTGGCTGATTCCTGTTCTGCACTGAGTGTGTGTGTGTGTGTGTGTGTGTGTGCGCGCATGCGCGCGTATGGTTGTGCTTGTGTCTTACACGCAGGTCCAGGAAGATGTGGTCACATTTCAGCCTCAGGATCATCAGTAGCTTCTGTCTCATGAATACGGCAGCTGAGTGGGCGGAGCCAAGTGTCAAGCTGTATCGCAGCGATAGGCCAGCATACCTGAAAGTGGGAAGACCATTGGCTACAATTAAACAGTTAGACAGTTAGAGCTAAGCAGACATTTCCTAAAATTAATATTGCAATGTTAAACATTTTATTAAACTGCCCAATGTTTAAGTTTGAGTCTATTTATTTGAAATATTAGGTCATGACTGATTCCTGTAGTTTAGTACTAGTCTGGTTCAATGGTATCTAGGACTATCTAGGATGAATTCTGTAAACAGCTGCAAAGCACTTTGTAAGTCACTCTGGATAAGAGCGTCTGCTAAATGCCCTAAATGTAAATGTGAAAGATGTTTGGTTTTAGAGCTGCAATCAAGGTCAAAATGACATCTCAGACATCCACAGAGAATAAACAGCCTCCATCACTGTGTGTTTGGATTCCAAACACCAGGTATTTAACTAAAACACCCTAACCATCTGAAGAATACTGAATATTGCCTGCTGAATAAAGGTTTTCTGAGGTTTAACGCAGCAGTGATTTATTCCATAGACTACATGCATAGAAACACAGATGTTTCTACAATCACAATCATCAATGTGAAGTTCAAATCATGTTCAGAGCTCCCTGAAATGCACAGAACACTTAAACCTGGATGCAGTGAAAAGTTACCGAATGTAATAAAGACATAAGTGACCTAAGCTCACAGCCTAACCACACGAGTTAACGAGCACAGGTAAACGAGCACAGGTTAACGAGGGTACTTTAAACACATGCTCCTCCTCCTGCTGCCCCCACCTTGGTAAACAAGAGATGAATCCGAAATGTCGTACTTAAGCAGTAGACACGAGATTTCAACGCAGTACGCTCTGCTCAACCGTTAAAGCAGTGCGTTCTTTCAGTAGGCGACTGGCAGTTTTCATAACCTTGGACATACTACCTGTTATCTCATACTGCCTTGGCGTACTGAATAGGAGGGAAGAACGGCATTTCTGATTCAGTACGGATCTGCTCCTCACACTATCCAGTAGAACAGCAGACAGGGAAACATGTTCTGCAGGTGGTCAGCCAGCAGCTCCCTACCCAGAGTAATCGTTGTAGACGTCCAGCGTGCGTGTGTCAATCAGCAGACCGCACCAGGGGAAGAGGCAGTGAGGGGGCAGCTGAGTGACGTCTGGGAAGGGAAGGTCCTCACACACAGGGAAATTCACAGCCACTTTCTGAGGGTTGATCTCACAGCCGTAATCAGGAACTCCTGCAAGCAAAGTTCTGAAACAAAGAGAAAAGACATGGATGGGCAGACAAAGAAAGAGAGAGAGAGGGGTAATATAATAATATAACAGTCATACTGTGGGGTGTGTAACAGTCGTACTTTAGAAAGTGCACCGCTTTACTCAGTTTGGGAGTGATGAGAAGGAAATCATCCACTAGCCGCATCAGACACCTGCAGAAGAGAGAGAGTCCGCACCATCACACATTTCTCTGTATAACAGTATACTATAGAATGATAGATGGGTTTAAAGTGAGGGTAGGACTACATCAGGGATCAGCCCTGAGTCCCTTCCTGTTCGCAATTGTCATGGACAGACTGACGGACAAGGTTAGGCAGGAGTCCCCTTGGACTAAGGTGTTTGCTGATGACATTGTGATCTGTAGTGAGAGTAGAGAGCAGGTGGAGGTGAGCTTGGAAAGATGGAGATATGCTTTGGAGAGCAGGGGAATGAAAGTGAGCAGGAGGAAAATGTGTACATGTGTGTGAATGAGAGGGCAGACGGTGGACAGGTCCAGTTACAAGGAGTTGATTTGGTGAAGGTTGACGAGTTACCCTACTTAGGGTTGAGGGTACAGAGTAATGGAGGAAGTGAAAGAGAAATAAAGAAGAGAGTGCAGCCAGGGTGGCGTGGATGGCATAAAGTGTCTAGGGTAATCTGTGATAGAAGGATGTCTGCTAGAATGAAAGGAAAGATCTATAGGACAGTGTTGAGACCTGCTATGTTGTATGGATTGGAGACAGTGCCACTGACAAAGAGACAGGTGAGGAAGATGGAGGTGTCTGAGATGAAGATGTTGAGATTCTCATTTGGAGTGACGAGGAAGGATAGGATCAGAAATTAGTTTATTAGAGGATCAGCACATGTAGCATGTTTTGGAGATAAAGTTATCGAAGCTAGATTGAGATGGTTTGGACATGTACAGGAGGAGAGGTAAACCTAAGAGGAGGTTTATGGATTCAGTGGTAGAGGATATGAGTGTGGCTGGTATGTCAGTGGAGTACACTCAGGACAGGGCCAGATGGAGGAGTTTGATCCGCTGTGGTGACCCCTAAACGGGAATTGCAAGAAGAAGAAGAAGACAGTATACTATAGAAATGGCCCCATTTTCGAGGCCCGCAGGGATCCTCGAGCCCTCATTAATTGCCTTTTCACGGTCATGTTTCCCCCTGCAGGCATGGCTGTAAAACACTGTCCCGCATGAGACGCAGCGTCCCGCGTGAGACGCAGCGTCCCGCGTGAGACGCAGCGTCCCCAGTGAGACGCAGCGTCCCCAGTGAGACGCAGCGTCCCCAGTGAGACGCAGCGTCCCCAGTGAGATGGGTGAAACATGAACAATAGCTGTGCAGGTACTAGAAGAGAAGGGCTCAAGACTCAACTGTATTCTGTGTGGTCACTGTGTAGTAGGGTTAGAATTAAGGTCAGGATTAGAGTTAGGATTAAGGTCAGGATTAGCCTTAGGATTAAGGTCAGGATTAGCAGACTCACCCTCCTCTGTCTGTGATGTCCTTCAGCAGAGAGTTCTCCATGTGGCCATAGCACAAGTTACATAGCATGGTGGAGACAGCTGAGCCCTGAGGAACACCGCACACCTGCCGGTACCATCTACAACGAAAACACGCACAATTCAAGCAATTAAGTGCTGTCATATACATACACACACTCAGTCTCGCACACGGACACACAGTCAAAGAAACACACAATCATGGGTTGGAGATGTAGACATACAATCACCGAAACTTCACCCAAACTTCACCCAGTCTGATGGCACAGTGGCCAACAGCAGTCTGGTAGAATAAGGGGGTTCTGGGCAGAGAGAGGAGCTTTAGAGCATGTATGGCGGCGCAGTAGCAGACGTACTTCTGATTGTACTGAATGACGTAGCTGTTGAGCATATGCTCGAAGAACTGCATGACGTCAGCTGCCCTCACCTCAAGCGTGTACTGCAACAAAAAGCAAGCGGCCCTCAACCAATCAGTCCTGCCAAGACCGATCCCTCCCACTGACTAACAGCTGTGTTGGCCAATGCTGACTGATTACTGACCTTCTCCACTAGAATGGCACTGTGGAGCTTCCCACTGTCCTGCTCCTCCAGAACGAAACCCTTCATGTTCAAGGGCTCGCAAGCATCGGCCTAATCTCACACACACACACACACACACACACACACACACACACACACACACACACACACACACAGAAACATGCAAACACGCATGCACACTCACAACGGTCAAAATGTGAAATATACTATCAAAACAGAGTTATGTGCACGCAAACAATACACACGCAGCACAATCCAAATTAGCATTGTTTTTAATTCACTACTAGAATTACAAACCATTGCATTAAATAAGGGTGTGTGTCTGTGCGTGTTGCCAGTTGTAGATTCCAGACAAGGCAAGACATCATAAGCTATTATTTATGTATGAGTGATTTGAAGGAGGTCTCCTGTAAACTGGTTCAGAACCAGCTTCCACCATCCACACTTTAATCAACCACACAGTAAGAGCCAGAGCTGTTCTGGTGTCAGATTAGTCACACCTTGGTGCAGAAGCGTCTCCTGAGGCTGTGTGTGGAGTCTGTCCACACTTTAGCATAGTGTCTGAGAGAAAAGCTTTCGTCTCGTACAGGACCCAGAACCCTCTGCACCACCTCCAGCAGCTTCGGATGGGGGAGACTGTCATACGCACCAGTGATGTCCACCTGCACACGTCACGGGGGGGAACAGAAGAGGAGAGTGGGAAAGAGAGACAGAGAGGTGGGGAAGATAGAATAAGACATGAGGCATTTAAGAATGAAGTTGTTGTGAAGGAGAGTGTGTGTGTGTCCTTGCGCGTGTACTTGTGTGCATGCGTGTATTTGTATGTGCATGCGTGTGTGCGTGAGTTCAGACCTTGAAGTACAGGCTGTAGTATGTGAGTCGGTGTGTGTGTCAGTGTGTGTGTCAGTGTGTGTGTCAGTGTGTGTGTGTGTGTGTGTGTGTGTGTGGAATGCTGAGCTGGTTTCGGTGGTGCAGGAGCACTGGATTGTCTCAACCTCCAGTGAAGCTGCAGTGGACATTACAGCTCGAGTGTCCAGGGTGTTTCACCAACTATACAAGTCCTCAGCTAAAACTCCTAGCAGTGGACACGACTTGGACAGGTCCCCACTCCCACAAATAATTGTACAAAAGTGTAAAATTTTATTATGCTAATAAAACAGAAGCATATTAATGGCTTCAGTGAAGAGACACATTAGAGTGGAGGTGGAGTGAAGTGGTGACACTGCACACGTGATCTGAGCGAGAATGCGCACGTGATCAGGGTGTGCACGTGTGTGTGTGTGTGTGTATGCATGTGTGTGGTCCAGACCTTGACGAAGTATAGGGGCTGTGGTGTGTGTTGTGAGCTGACGGAGCTCAGCACTCTGTGGATGTCCTGTCTCCCCCACACAGTGGAGCCGAGGAGAGAGGGCTGCTCCCGCACACACACACCCAGCACGTTCTGAAGGTCCCGCACAGAGCTCTGGAACTGCTGCAGGAGTGCATGCGCGCGCACACACACACACACACACACACACACACACACACACACACACACACACAGAGACATGTAAACGAATGCAAAGTAATAATAGCCTACAATATTGATATAAAATTAATATTTTATATTGACGTGAACTGAATGTAATCATGAGTTTCACCTACTGCCTGACTGAACTGATCAGCCGTACCTGTACCCATCACCCTGTACCCGCCACGCCGGTACCCACCACCCCTTTACCCGCCACGCCTGTAAACGCCACCCCTGTACCCATCGCGTAGCCTCTCCAAACCCCACACAAAAAGCACAATCAAAAGACACACACACACACACACACACACACACACTCCAGACCTGCATAGCGACTCCTGAGCCACTCAGTCGTGTGATTGGTCGCATGCTGGTTGCTTTGGGGATGAACCGTATGCGAGATATTACTGTGGTTTTAGGCAGCGAAGCCACCTGCTGGGGGGTCAGCTCCTCCCACTGACCTTTAAACAGGTGCTCCCTGCAAAACACCCACAATGCCAAGAACATCATCACATGACTCCCCGCCAGACGTGTGTGTGTTTGTTGTGTGTTTGTGGAGGTGTTACCTGAAGGTGACCCACAGGAGAGGTGTTTCTGGAGGCGTTACCTGAAGGCGCGCTCCTGCAGCTTGGCCCAGACGTCTCGCCGGTAGAAGCGCAGCGCATGCTTGTGGCCTGAGCTCTCAGTCACATAGAACATGGAGCGGACCAACCCCAGCACCACACCATGCAGCAGCCACAACAGGAACTGACCCAGGATCCACTCCCTGTAGCGCTGCTCACTGGGGCAGTGGCCTTAGAGGAGGGAGGGGGGGGAAGAGAGAGAGAGAGAGAGAGAGAGAGAGAGAGAGAGAGAGAGAGAGAGAGAGAGAGAATGGGAGAGAATGGCATGCTGGGTTCTAACAGGAACAGATCCACCATCACCACAATCATCAGTAATGTGTCATTACAGAATAAACACAAACAAACACACACACACACACGTACGTTACGCTTGTTCACTTACGTTTTTTGTGGCCCAGCCAAAGGCAGTCGCTCACCCTCATCCTCCACATGATGCGTGCCAGCGAGAGCCTCTCAAACTTGCCCATCCGCAGGAAGAGCTTCACACACGACAGGAAGTGCAGCATGTTGCCGTGGGAGCCCCAGAGCTCATGCGGCACCACCTGCCGCAAACACTCTCTGACAAACAGGTACACCCTGTAGGAGGAGCAATGTGAGGCCAACAGAGACGCCATCTCCTCCTGCCCCTCACCCCCTGAGCACTTCTGACGAAGGAAGTAAGCGTAGGGGCATTTCCTGTGCTGTCTCAGCAGACGGTTGAAGAGGGGAACCATAGTGAAGAAGCGTTGGGGAAGTCTCGCCGGCTTTCCTTCTGCGCCAGATAGGCAGGCCTTACCCTGCAGGAAAATCCTCCTCACAAGGTCTGCTCCCTGCAGCCGCTGGGCTCCACCCACCCCTAGGCACAACTTCCTGTTGAGCAGGAAGGCTTTCATGCCCCGCCCACCATAGAGCATGCTCAGTACCCGGACTGAGCAGTAAGAAGGGCGGGGACAGGGCTGATCACTTGGTTTCCAACTGAAGTATCCCTCACGTGGGGTGGGGACAGTTGATGCTGACTCCTCCCTCTCCGAATGGACCAACCCTGTATACTCCACCCCAACAGTAGTAATTTCTATATCCTCAGGGCAATACCTATGATGTTCTACTACCCCAACACATCTCTTCTTTGCTTGACCCAAATCTTTGTCTTCCTCTAAATTTCCTCTCTTTCGCTTTTTGGCGTTTTCTGCATGTTTGGGATTCCTCTCTCCAACTGTCCTAGGTGGGGCTCTGACATGTTTCCTGGGCGGGGCTCTGACATGTTTCCTGGGCGGGGCCCTGGCCATGATCCCCTGTGTTATGTTGCAGGTGTGCGGAGTGCTGGCAGTGAGGAAAAACCCAGACCAGGTGCGCACAGGTACCAGGTCATACACAGGCACACCACAAACCTGCACCAGACATGTAGGGGGCGCTGCAGCAAACACAGTGCAGTCCTGCAGCAGGAACTTCGTGACATCTGTGCCGAGCCTCTGGTTGATCTTCCTCCACAGTTCACTGCCACAGATGAAGGCAGCGCTCTGAGAAACAGCTCCATGGAACTTAAAGGGATCTGAATCTCCCTGGCCGTCATGGTAATGATAGCCGAACCTCAGAATATTCCTCCTCTTCTTCCTCTTCATGTGGTTGAGCACAAAGGCCAAAACCTCGGGCAGTGTGCCAAGCTGTGGGAAGACAGGAAATAAACAATACTGTACATCAGCAATTAAACAACAACAATTATAACACCAATGATTAAACAATGACTATTATTCACCGACAATTAGCCACTGGAAATTAAACACTGCCAATTATACATCACTGATTAAACACCACCAGTACACTATGCAGACTAAACAGGCTACTAAACTGTAAACACGCAAGCAGCAATTTCTTTATTTTTAACTTGACAAACTTGAAATTAGCTTGTTTTAAAAATAATTCAAACACAGATAACGTTAACCTATCACGGTGATACTCTCATCTATTATTTTTACATGTGGCTAAGGTTCCACATAACCACTTGATTCTCGTGGTTTATTGATGTTTCAATGTTATTAAATGTTTTTTGGATTCAGCAACTTCAACGGTATTATGAAAGCTCTACGCTACTCTACAGTCCATTCTCGATCTGTTGATAAGGGGTCTAGTACATCAACGGGGGGGTGGGGGTGGGGGGTCACAGGGAGAACATGCAAACTCCACACAGAGCAGCTCGGACCGAGAATCGAACCCAGACCGCCTTGTTGTGAGGAGACAGTGCTGGGGCCCAGTTCAGTGATGCCTAAAAGGTTCAAACAGCGTCTGAGAGCTGTGACTGTCCCCCTAAACAGACCCGCTGGACTGTTAACTCCAATATTGTTTGTTCTTAAGACCACCACGCAGTCTTCCGTGAATCCGTTACCACGTGTGATACGTGTTTGGAAACAGGAAAGCTGGTCCGTAACTGCGTTCAGTACCGGGAGGGACAATAAAATAGTGAACATATTGTAAAACTCACATTTCGAAGAAACGGACCTGGCTAGAGCAGTACGAGACGTCCGCGCCATTCTGGCTGCAATAATTTCTCAACCATTAAATGTGTATGTACACATTTTACATACATTGCGGTAGACATGGTTAACACACCTGCACGCCGCTCGGGCTCCGGCGGAGAGGGCTGTCGGTGCACACGACCACCCCCCGGACAAGAGACCTGAATCGGCTCGTGTCAGATTCTTCGACCAAAACAGGTTTCTGTCCATTTGTAAAGACGATGCTCTCTGAAAACTCCTCTAAGGTCTGCACATGAGGATACAGAGATCCGAGGATCCCAAGCACACGTGTTAAATTACATTCCGACATTTTCACGTTTGTTTACATCCGTCTGTTTTCCTTCTACCCGCGGTAAAAGCGCTCCAATGACGGCGGTGTCTCGTCAAGGACCCGGATGTTAAAGACGTTGGTAATCGGACGCGCTCTTTGACTTAAAGGTACAGCGCTACTTACCTGCGACAGATTGTCCGGCTAGGTGAGTTACTACCACCACCTGCTGTCTAGTGACTCACCAACAGGTAAATAACAAAAAATTCTAGAAGATATACAAATGAAAAACATTTCTATTATTGTCTTTAACCTGCGCTGGACAATACTACCCCAAAATTCAACATTCACTACACAAGCCAAATGCCCATAAATAAACGAGTTTATTTTAATTAAAGATTATCTACAGAACTAATTATGAAATGTTTAAAAATACAAAAGTACTAATTTATCCAAGCATTCATTAAGCCAGAGCTCTAAAAGTCCTGAATGGTGCATTAAGTCCATGTGTCCGAGTGCAGGAAGGCCTGTGGTAAGGTTCAGTGATCCGCACACCTTCAGCACTTTCAGGAAACAGAACGATCTGCGTCCGGGTCAGACCGTGAGCAACTCGGCAGGTGGAGGTCGAAGGGGGATTTGCCCCAGGGTGAAACGTGCAGCTGTGAACTCCTTCAGCTCGTTTGCTGTGAGCTCACACTGAGGGGTGTGGAGCTCTGGGGCTCCTCCACCTACACCCATCCCACCAAAGCCAATACTGCTGCTGCCAGCAGCCACGCCAAAGATGCTGCCCCCTGCTGGAGTGGAGGATCCGAAGCCACTCCCAAACCCTGCTGCAGAGGGTGTGGGGGAGGTGAAGCTGAACCCAGCAGAAGTCTGACCCGCTGCAGGAGCGGTGAAGGAGAAGGAGGAGGCTGACGGGGTTGCGGATGGAGCAGCTGACCCGAATCCACCTGCTGATCCAAATCCAGACAGGCCGGGTTGGGTGCTGTCTGATCCAAATCCAGACAGGCCTGGTTGGGTGCTGTCTGATCCAAATCCAGACAGGCCTGGTTGGGTGCTGTCTGATCCAAATCCAGTCGCAGTGTTATGTAATCCGAATCCAGATTGGCTGGACTGGGTGCTGTGTGATCCAAATCCTGGACTGGGAAAATTGGGACTGCTCTGTACACTCGAGCCAAATCCTGAAAAACACAGTTCAGTGTGCATTAAACACAGAGCGGACATCTCACTCACAAAATGTGGAGCTCAACAAACACGGAAGCCACATCTGGTCTGACCTGGAATACCAACAAAACACAACCAGTCTTCCTTCAGCTACCTCTCAGAACCAGAATTCCTTTATGGCACCCCATAAAGACATCTGAGTAGTTCTATGAACTTTACAGACAACGATTAACGTTCACATGCACACATCGTTCACACAGCTTACCTCCTGCTCCAAAGCCAGATGAAGATGACAAACTAAACCCTGATGAAGAACCGAACAGCCCACCACCTGATGGATTCGGATTGTTCAACTCTGCTGTCTGAAAAACATGAAATAAAAACCAAATGTACACTCAAACTACAGCTTCCTGCAAAACACTATAACTTATGTAAGAAAACAATAGCTGTGTAAGCTTTTAGGTCCTCCCACGCAGTAGGGGGAAGCAGATCTCACCATGGCTGCACGTGTGGAAGGGTTCATGGCCCTGAGCTCCTGGACTCTGGCTCTCCACTGGCTGGCCAGCTGCTGAACGGAGTTAATCTGAAAACACAACAGGAGCCATTAAGGCAGGCGACAGCCTTGTGTGTGCATGTGGAAATCCCTGTGTGTGTGTGTGTGTGTGTTGGGGGGGGGGGGGGGGGGGTGGACATCCCCGTGTGTGTGTAGACAGCCCTGTGTGTGTGTGTGTGTGTGTGTGCGCGCGTGTGGGGGGGGGGGGGGGGGGGGGGGGGGGTTCCCTTTCCACCCCTACCTCTACCCCACAGGAAATGGTTATTTTACAGAATAATACTTAGGAGATTGGCAAAGATTTGCGAGGAAAATTGTAATTTCCGACTGTCCCTGAACGCAGCCCGACGCAGTAGCAGCCTACGTACTGCTCACTGACACTGTTCATTGGTTAAGTTGACACGTGGTTCTTGCTTGATCCAAAACACACCCATGGCATTAGAGTACACCATTGAGGAGATTTGCAGGTATTTACAATATTTTACCACTGTATTACCTTCCTAATGAGAGGTGGCACTTGTCATACATTTCTAAAAAGAAAAAAAAAAACATTTGTGCACATTGTGTAGTTAAATGTTGCATCGCACATTGAACCGATACAGGACGCGATTTGTTCTGTATTTTCGAAAGTGTCCAATACTCATCTCTGTCACACACACACACACACACACACACACATCACCAATAAATGTAACAATTAAGCATAAAATAAAATACAGGAAATACTAAGGCCAGCAAAATGGTGGTGGATCATCTTAGGACCCCCGGCCTGCTACTTGTTACCTGCTGTCACCATTTCCTAGCAACAGCAGTCACCGTTACAGTTATATACCGTTACATTCAGTTCTCAACCTCTTTATTGTATATTTTAAACATTCATTGCACTTTATTTTTTTTAAGTAAAAAATAAAATGTGGCCAGTCATCATTTCTATTCGAGTACCCCTGCTCTACACCTTCCATGCTTTCCCTCATCCTCCTACAGGAACTAGTTCATTTTATAATCCTCTTCATATTCAGCATCTAGCCAACAAACTTGGCAATGGCCCAGCCAATGACTTCATGCTTCATGCATTTTATTCTGACTGGTCTTATGTTTTTTCTTTTTCTTTCTCATCTTTTTCATCCCACCATAATTGTGTTAAAATAAGCAAATTAAATCCAGGTTTCTCAAACTTGTTATAGATGTTCATCATGTGATATAAATTACATATCTTTGCTTAATAATTTTCTAGTTCTTTCAGTGAAATCCATCCATCCTCATCCACTTATCTGGGTTCGTTCGTGGGGGCAGTAGCCTAAGCAAAGAGGCCCAGGTTTCTCTCTCCCCAGTCACCTCTTCCAGCTCTTCTGGGGGAATACCGAGGCGTTCCCAGGACAGCCGAGAGATATAATCTCTCCAGCGTGTCTTGGGTCTTCCTCGAGGTCTCCTCCCAGTTGGACATGCCCGGAGCAACTCACTAGGGAGGCACCCAGGTGGTATCCAGACCAGATGCCCGAACCACCTCAACTGGCTCCTCTCAACGTGAAAGAACAGTGACTCTACTCCGAGCCTCTCCCAGATGACCGTGCTCCTCACCTTATCTCCAAGGCAGAGCCCAGACACCCTGAAAACTCATTTCAGCTGCTTGTATTCACCATCTCATTCTTTCAGTCACCAACACTACGGTCTTAATTTATTTCTGATTTTTTTTCATTTCACTGAAAGAGCTTACCTATGGCCACAAGTTCTTTCAGTGAAATGAAATCCATATATACATTAAAAAACAGTGCGAGTGTAATTTTAATGTGGTTTGAATTTTGCTTACGTAGGACTCCATGTCCCCAGATGCTCTCCTGCTATAGTGCTCTAGTCTCAGCTCCTCAGGAGAGAGCTCTACAAACCCTGAAAACACAGACATACATTTACAAACACGTTTACACACCAAACCCTGCACACAGCAGTGGTGAAACACCTAGTAAAAACTCTAGTAAATACTCATTGAATGCCACAGGATTTATTCACAAATTTTGAGTGATCTAACAGACAGAAATCTTAAACACTCTGAATGTGAGACATGGGTGTAGTCCAGCTGTGAGGACACCCACCTGAGATGTAGGACACCCACCTGAGATGGAGGCTTTAAGGACAGAGTAGCTGGAGAACGGCCACTGACCAGAGGTCAGCCAAACCTCCATATCTTTCTGGATAGCATCGCTGCAAAATGGAAATCAAGTAAATGTATGGCACAACGCACCACACACACACGCGCACGAACGCACGCCTCTCCACTTACAGGTGCTTCTCATTCTCGTCTCCTGAGCCGCCTCTGCTGTCGAAATTACTCTGAGAGCTCAGGGCAGAGAACCTGTTCTGGGAAAAGCTGAAGCCGGAGGAGTTTGCTTCGCGTCCTCCTGCAGCGCGACTGCCACCTCCACCCCAATCTACCCCTCCACGTGAGGAGGTGGAGGGCTGGTTGTGGCCTCCTCCACCAGAGCGCTGGGAGGGGTTAATCCACACCCGGTTACCAAAGCCTGAACAGAGAAAGAAAGCCATCAGCTGGTCTGCACATAAAATAGACGAGTGAACCGACTCATTCAGTCAGGTGTGTTAGACACACACTTAGAGACACTTAAGGGCTCAAGTTTATGCATGACGGTGACAAACCATAAAGGCTATAACATATACACTCATGAAAAAGACCAGCCTGTAGTAAGAAGCAGGTCTTTCAGAGACATCTTGCAAAGTACAGGAGAAGCTGTCAGAGAATTAGCTAACTCGAGAAACAAACTAGCAAACTAACTAGAGAACAGGATGAACTTAATTCCAGAGCTATCTAACGTTGACTTAACTAGCAATCAGGGAACTAGGAACAGATTCTAGGTAGCTAACTAGTTCGCTGTAGCAGGATAACGCAAACAAAAACAAACTCAAGGCACTCCAGCTAGCTAACCTAGCTACAAGCGCTAACCCACCTCCTCCACCACCGCGATTAGACTGGTTTCCACGGTTGTAGTCTCCATGTCCACCGCCGCCTCTGTCTCCTCCCGGATGTTCATTCCAACATTTTTCTCCATACCGACACCTTCCTTGTAGAAAAAAATGACATACAGTCATTACACCAAAAACAACAACCCAACTTAATCAGACTTGAGATTCCTCTTCTTCGTTTTGAGACGCCACAGTAGACTGAACGCCACAAAACACACCACCCCCTGCTGTTGAAGATGAATATAACACGCAAATGCAAATAAAAGAAATGAAGTCTCAGACCAGGTTCAGTATTGCGGCTGTACTTATTGAATTAGATTAAACCACAATGGCAGACTTGACAGGCCTCCACAGGTTGTGCAGATATGTTGGGGCTCAGATGTGACTCACTGTGTTTCTGCTCTTATGATGTGGTTTATAGTCCAGTCCTGCGTTTGTCCCGCGTAACTGTCAGATTTGCATTCAATCAAATGCATCAGTATTTTTACTGTTTAATTATAGTCTGTTTTATTTCTCCAGGAGAATTTAGCAAAACGTCTGCAGTAATTTCAGCATTTATTTATGCAGTCATACCGAAGAATTGATAATCATTTAAGATCAATAAGGGAACGAGTAACCATTTCCTGTTTAATCCCTATCTTTACCCTACTCTAAACCACAATCCCAAAACAAAAGGATTATTTGTTTAATGAGCTCTCCTAAAATAAAAACGTTTGACGAAGTTAATAATTTTTCAAACGAATGTAGACGTAATATTAATTTGCTCGTCCTTTTTTTCCAATTAGAAGGCATGTTAGAAAGTAGCCAATAGACAGACTGGCGGGAAGTGTCTTAGATCTGCTTCGCATACACTCCTCCAATGCAAACCTACAGCAGCGACATGTTGTCTAGCGGACCAGTGACATCAAATAAGCAGATATCAGATCAGACACCATCGACCAATCAGAACGCGCATCAACTCACACGGCGCATGGAGTTACTTGATGGACACATAACTGCAACCAATAGAATGCGGCTAGTGTCATAAGGGGTGGGAAGTACTATTTTTCTTTCTTTTTTTATACAGGTATCCAAATTATGATATTATGAGACGGACCACAGCGGTTAAAGTTTTGTTGAGCCGAGCTGGGAAGTAAGCACGCTGCTCTGCGTAGCCTTATTTTTATTACACAAGCACAGAAGCTAAACAGGCCAAATTGGGTTGTCACTTTTGATAACTGCACGAACACAACATCTTTTCGTTGTAACTGATTGACGTTTTATGTAGCTGGACTGTGCGGAGCGAAGATGACTATTTTTGACATCAGCAGTCAGCTGATAGTAAACACAGTGGAGAAGATGAGCGACAACCTGGCGTCGCTGGTCCTGGCGACGTCTGCGCTGTCACTCACACTGGCGTACCTGTCCACGCTGGTCTTCAGACAACACCTCTCCCAGGGCCAAGGCCAGGTGAGTGGAAGCCTGTCAAGCGGACAGTAATATCTTTTTCATTCAGTTTAGGATGTTTACTCACTTAGCCACCTTGCACATACATGGATCACAATAGAATGAACGAATTTGAACTCAAAGGATTTTCCTTTTCAACAGAAATATCCTCCATACATCCCAGCACGTTTGCCATTCTTGGGTAATGCCATCGCTTTCGGGAAAAGCCCAATCGAATTTTTGGAAAATGCATATGAGAAGGTAGTACTCCATACTACCTAGTACTTATGTTTGTGATTATCTCAACTTCGCGGAGTACTCGGAACTACGGGGTACCTGCCGGTGCCCTACAAGATTATTATAACGTGGTTTTAACAGTAGTCGTTTGTTTGTGCACGTGCAGTATGGGCCGGTAGTGAGTTTCACAATGGTGGGGAAGACGTTTACTTACCTGATCGGTGGCGATGCTGCCGCGCTGTTGTTCAACAGCAAGAACGAAGATCTCAATGCGGAGGACGTGTACGCGCGACTAACTACTCCGGTGTTCGGCAAAGGGGTTGCCTACGACGTCCCAAACCCGGTAGGACACCGCTCATAATGACCATTGTTCATTTTGATGAGATGATAAAACTGATCAGTGATCATCGACATTATTGAAATTCCATTAATTGCCGGTGTTGTGCCGAATTCAGCACCCCCGACGTCAGATGCATACATCCCCTTCTCGGGGACTCACTCTCTAGAAGTGTATAGTTGGGACCAATTTATGTTGATTCCATGAGTTTCATGAATGTAACCCCAGTATAGCCAGAATAGGGGTGCATTTCTTGGCAGGTGTTCTGCCAAAAAAGAGCATCTCCTTGCATCTTTTCGTTAAAATTTTGTTGATTCTAGTTCAAAATAATTTTAGCCATAGACACAAACGGCCAGTTTTACAGATACATCACCATAAAATTAAATATAGAACGTATATGCATGTCAGTTAGAAAAAATATTATTAAACATAACAGGATGCACTGCTGTCAGGACTCCTCAGTGCATATGTTTTATAACAGACTGAAACAGGGACAGCATTCACATACAACACAGTATGTGTGGGACATAATTTCATCCAGAAAGCCATACAGCACGTAGTTCCCGAGAAGGGGATGCATCTCCCGGCAGGGGTGGTGAATTCGGCACAACACCTGCACTGCTCAAACATGCTGTAATGTGACAGATGACTGTGGTCCTGTGCATGGTGCTGAATAGAATCACCATGACTTTAACGCTGCGGTCCCGGTGCACGTGCAACGTGGGAGACGTGCCCCTTGTGAAACGTGCACCCCTGTATGTGTACAGGTGTTTTTGGAGCAGAAGAAGCTGTTGAAGACGGGGCTGAACATCGCTCACTTCAAGAAGCATGTGGAGGTCATTGAGGAGGAGACAAAGGAGTATTTCAAACGCTGGGGGGAAAGCGGGGAGAGAAGTAAGAGGATGGCGCCCCCTGTTGGAGTGTTCTTTAATCTGTAATGTTCAAGCAGACAGGTGGCGCTGTTGCTGTCTGTTTTTCCAGACACTGATCTGATTTCTCCCACTTCATTTCTTCTCTTAATTCCTCCACACATTGTCCTCCTGTCCACTCATCTCTCCTTCATCATTCATTATTCTGACTGGATTCATACTGCCTACCATCCCCTCCACCGCCCCCCTGCCCCTCTCTGCCCCCCATCCCCTCCACCGCCCCCTTCCCCTCTCTGCCCCCTCTGCCCCTCTTCACTCCTCTCTTCTCCCTCAGATCTGTTTGAGGCTTTGTCTGAGCTCATCATCCTCACGGCAAGCAGGTGTCTGCATGGCCGTGAGATTCGCAGCATGTTGGATGAGAAGGTGGCGCAGCTCTATGCTGACCTGGATGGAGGATTCACCCACGCTGCCTGGCTGCTGCCCGGATGGCTGCCCCTGCCCAGCTTCAGGTACCCACACACACCTGCCTCATGTCAGGTACCCACACACACTGCCTCACGTCAGGTACCCACACACACTCGCCTCACATCAGAAACCCGCACACACTCGCCTCAGATCAGAAACCCACACACACCCGCCTCACATGAGGTACCCACACACACACCCGCCTCTCGTCGGAAACCCGCACACACCCGCCTCACGTCGGAAACCCGCACACACCCACCTCACGTCGGAAACCCGCACACACCCACCTCACGTTGGAAACCCGCACACACCCGCCTCATGTCAGAAACAAACAGAAATTCAAGTTGTCATTAGTGTGAAATGGAAACTGTGAGATGATGGTGATTTGTGTTGTGAACTGGCAGGCGGAGGGACCGGGCTCACAGAGAACTCAAAAACATTTTCTACAAAGTGATTGAGAAACGCAGACAGTCCACAGAGAAAGAAGATGACATTCTACAGACACTCATAGATGCCACATACAAGTACGTTACGTTCATCTGAAACTCCTGCTGTTGCTGTTTCTGTTTACTCAAGCTGATAATCATTAGTGTACTGATGGTGCACCCTTGTGGTGCCTGCAGTTTTATAAAGTTTTACACACATGTGCAAGGAGGGACCTCTGTCTGAAACATCCTGAAATATTACACACACGCACACACAGCACCTGTAAATCTAAGGTAGTTGGGTTTGAATTTTATCTTTGAATAGAGCATTAACAAAACACACTACAATAGGACACAGAAATGGAAATAATGTAGACAGATACAGAATAATAATCCAGTAATTCCAGTTATCCTGGGGACTATGACCGTACCTAATATGATTTATTATTGTTTTAGTGTTGTTGTCTTTGTGCTGTAGAGATGGGCAGACACTGAATGATGATGAGATCGCAGGGATGCTGATTGGTTTGTTACTGGCTGGACAGCACACCTCATCCACCACTAGCGCCTGGCTTGGCTTCTTCCTGGCACAAGATGGCTCCCTGCAGGACCGCTGCTATAGTGAGCAGAAAACTGTCTGTGGGGAACACCTGCCTCCTCTCAGCTATGACCAGGTCAGAGAAACACCATTTCAAACACTACATTACCCACAGACACCTGCCTCCTCTCAGCTATGACCAGGTCAGAGAAACACAGTTTCAAACACTATATTAACCACAAACACTTTTAAATATTGAAGATTTTTAACGACAGCAGCACGACTGGTCTTCAGTCTCCCCAAATTCTCACATGTGACTCCTGCTACGCTCTCTTCACTGGCTTCCAGTAGCGGCATGTATCAGATATAAAACCTTGATGCTTGTTTACAAAGCCAAAAATGGACTAGCCCCTCCCTACATGATGTCCATGGTCAAAAGCCGATCCGTACAGCGAGCACTCAGAACCTCAAGCTTGGCTCGACTCGAAACTCCATGCTTAAAGTCTCATGGAAGACAAAGCTCCAGAATATTCTCCGTCCTTGCTCCAAGATGGTGGAACAATCTTCCATTAGCTGTTCGGACTGCAGAGTCTATTGCTATCTTTAAGCGTAGACTGAAGACTCACCTGTTTGTTGAGTTCTTAACAGAGCACTAACTCGGCACTTGCACCTGTTCTTAAATTGTATGTCTGTTTATGGTTATTTGTGCTTCTTGGCAAACATTTAACTTGCAAAACACTAGGTAATGACGTTGACTCCTGTAGTTTAGTAGTAGTCTGACTCAATGGTATCTTGAATTCTGGCCAATCCATACTATTACCTAGGATAAATTCTGTGATCAGATACAAAGCACTTTTTTAAGTTGCTCTGGATAAGAGGGTCTGCTAAATGCCGTAAATGTAAATACAGCAACCACAGATTAAACAGTGTTACAGTCAGCTGCTTTGGAAACCAAACCACACATACCAGAATGTAGGTTTGATGGTGATGACTGCCTTGCTGCACTGGCACAATGTGGTGTGATCTGGAACAGAAGAATTAGCAGAGTACCTTCTGAAGACCACGCAGGACTGTGAGCTGATACAGGAAGCATTTTCTGTTTTTTTTTTTTAGATGTGTGTGCAATGCCACAATCCCAGACTGACTGAAAATAATAATAATAATAATAGAATTTTATTTATAAGCGCCTTTCAAGACACACAAGGACACTTTACAAGGGAAAAAGCAACAAGAGTTTATATAAAACTAAAAAGGATTAGAATAAATCACCAACAATTTAAAATAAATTATTAAATAACTAAAAACATTAGAAAGAAGCGGCAGATGAGAAAAGAGACACACACATACACACATATACATAAACACATACACATGTGAACCTACATATTTAAGAAGGCAATACTAAAAAGGTAAGTTTTTAAAAGCTTCTTAAAAGTAGTTAGGGATGTACATGTGCGGAGGTACAGGGGGACGGAGTTCCATAACTTAGGACCAACAACACTAAATGCTCTTCTACCATACATGTTGAGTTTTGCAGTGCGTACGGATAGAAGGTGAGCATCTGCAGACCGAAGTGAGCGTGATGGTGTATATGTAGACAGTAAGCCAGAAAGGTAACAAGGAGCCAAACCATGCAGGGATTTAAAAACCAAAAGCAGTATTTTATACTGAATATGGTAATGAACCGGAAGCCAGTGCAGGTCTTTTAATATGGGGGTAATGTGTTCCCATGTCCTGGTGCGCATGAGTCTAGCTGCCGAATTCTGGACATACTGTAACTTCTTGAGGCTACTCATAGGGAGCCCAATTAAAACAGAGTTACAGTAGTTGTATAATGTTGTGTGGGTAAGTATATATTTATAAGAACCAGACAGTAACACCAGCGTGGATCTCCGTGCATGAACTGACTTTATTCTACTTTTTTCCTAGCTCGGTACATCATGAACAATCTAACTCTAGTGTGCCACCTAGTGGCGTGACATTCCATTACATCCCCCCCTTTTAGCTATTTACCATATCCCTTTTAGTTCTTCACATTAACTCTACTCATAACATTAATTCTGACAATAAGGAGTATGGTTAATGATAACAATCTAAATTGTCTCTAGACTAGAAGGGCAGGGTAGACTGCCTGACCCTTCGGGCGCTGCTGTAGGAGTTTATTCTGTCCTGTTCACAGCAGGCCACTATACTAAGTGTTACCAGTTCAGTCTTTCCGGTGGACGGGAGTCTCGCCCCGATCTGGTCACAGTTACATTAGAGCTGGGCTGCTCTGGCTCTGGAACAGGCTGGTTTGGTTCTGGAAGAGCAGTGAGCTGAGCTCGGTTTCTTCTCAGTGTGCCCATCTCTGTCTCCACGTAGTACGACCTTGGAGTCGTAGATGGTGACTGGACTGTCCCGGTGGTGGTATCGAAAAGATTTGATCCATCTTCCTCGTTCCTCCCTTCTCTCACTGCGAGTAAACGAGTTAGCTACTTGCTTCTCCGTGAGCTAGCTTACTTCGCTACAGGTGTAGTCACTGACGAGATAAAAAAAAAACTTTTTTTTTTCTGTTTCTCTGTCAACTCTATCTTCTGTCGGATACTTGTCACCAACTTCTGACACCATGTATAATGTTGTGTGGGTAAGTATATATTTATAAGAACCAGACAGTAACACCAGCGTGGATCTCCGTGCATGAACTGACTTTATTCTACTTTTTTCCTAGCTCGGTACATCATGAACAATCTAACTCTAGTGTGCCACCTAGTGGCGTGACATTCCATTACAGTAGTCAAGTCTAGAAGTAATAAAAGCATGTATAAGTGTCTCCGCCACTGAGTCAGTAAGAGAGGGGCGCAGTCTGGCGATGTTTTTAAGATGGAAAAATGCTATTTTGGTGACGTTCTTTACATGCGCATCCAGAGAGAGTGTGGAGTCTAAAATAACACCCAAATTGCGAACCTGTGCTACCGAGGATGTGACGAAACCGGGAAGAGATATAGTCTTCATGAGTGTGGAGGGTGATGAAAATAATTGTGTGGTTGCTTTTTTGGTGTTCCTGATCAAACTGCAGATGGTCTGAATATTGAATTGAGTTTGTTGTGTGTTTGGTGGACAGTGAGAATTTTGTTATTGAGTGTTTGGTGGACGTTGAGTTTGTTGTTGAGTGTTTGGTGGACAGTGAGTTGAGTTTGTTGTTGAGTGTTTGGTGGACAGTGAGTTGAGTTTGTTGTTGTGTGTTTGGTGGACAGTGAGATGAGTTTGTTGTGTGTTTGGTGGACAGTGAGATGAGTTTGTTGTTGAGTGTTTGGTGGACAGTGAGTTGAGTTTGTTGTTGTGTGTTTGGTGGACAGTGAGTTGAGTTTGTTGTTGTGTGTTTGGTGGACAGTGAGTTGAGTTTGTTGTTGAGTGTTTGGTGGACAGTGAGTTGAGTTTGTTGTTTGTTGTGTGTTCGATGGCAGGTAAAGGAGCTAACCTTGCTAGATTGCTGTCTGAAGGAGACCCTGAGACTGCGTCCACCAATCATGACCATGATGAGGATGGCCCGATCTCCTCAGGTATGACATACTGCCTCCAGGTGCACACAGCATTTTCAGCCATCAAACAAACACCTGCCTGGAAAAACAGAACTGACCATTACATTGATGGGTTTCAATGATGCAAGACCAGAGGGTTAAATCGGGCCATGTCAAAACAAGGACAACAGAAAGAGTTCAAAGTCTCCAGGTATTGGTGTCTATAGCATGGGTTTCTTCCACCTCATCTGTGATCAGTGGTGGACGAAGTACACCAATTATGTACTTGAGTAAAAGTACAGTTACATTGCATTGAATATTACTCAAGTAAAAATAAAAGTATTCACCTCAATTTTTTACTTGAGTAGAAGTACAAAAGTATCTGCCTTCAAAAATACTTAAGTACTTAAGTATTTAATACTTAGGTATTAAAAAGTAAAAACCTTTTTTTCTTAGCATCACATCAAAACCCCTAGGCCTACTCGATCAACACGTGAACAGGAAACAGTGCCTTACATTTGCCTAGCAAACACAAAACACTCAAAACTAGCCTATATTATCTTCAAGACATTCATTTCCACACTAGAACACTAGAAAGGTAGACAAGTAGACAAACCGTTTAATATGAAAACATAATTCACCACAAAACCGAACAATAATTTCAAACCGGTCACTTCAGTCCTAGCTTGGGGGACTTTTTCTGAGGTTCTACGTTGTCCACCACATGGTGGGACAGGGAAGCTAGAAGCTCTAGCACCTAGAACTAGAACTGTGTGCAGCCCAACCAACTGAACTCATAATATTAAACTTGGCCGATTAGTTAATAATAATTAATATAATAATAATAATTTTAATAATAATAATTTTAATAATTTTGCTTCGCTTCGCTCATATTTACTTGCCTTCGCCTCCCTCCTAGGAATTAATTGCGAAGTCCGCTTCGCTTGGCCAAATGCGCGTGTATGTGTCCCCGGCTTTAACGTTTGATGTGGGAGTCTCCTGTGTTAAACTGGCGCTTAGCATCTCCACAGATTACAATTTGGGTACTAGCACACTGCTTTGGATAAAAGCATCTATTAAATGTAGTGTGTTTCAATGTGATATCATTAACTGGGGTATATAAACCACCCTGTTGGTAGTACTCATCTAATGGCGAACTTACCTCGATATGTTTTTTCAAGTTTGATGGCGAGTTCATAAATGATGACAGCGATGTGTTCTTCGGAATACAGAAGGAATACACATACACTTGAAGGAATACACACATACACTTGAAGGAATACGAATTGTTTTTCTTTTTCGAGGAATTCAAACAATTGGGCTAAATAAGGCCAGGGGTGTTGGGGGAAGCCATCTGTTGCAGCCATGTCAGATCCTCAGCCATTTAGCATACAAGTCTTAATCTCTTACTGAGCGCTGATTGGTTATAGTCTGTTACATATGGACCTTTCAATATTTTATTAAGCATTGATTTAAAAATAAAAAAGGAACGAGATGTTTCTGTAAATGTAATGAAGTGAAAAGTAAAAAGTTTAGCTTTGAAATGTAGTGAAGTAAAAGTATAAAGTCTTACCAAATAAAAGTACTTTAGTAAAGTACAGATACATGGAAATGTTACTTAAGTACAGTAACAAATTACATTTACTTCATTACTTCATTGTCCACCACTGTCTGTGATCATAATAGATTGGGTTACTGTGATGAGGTCAGAGATCTGCCTCACACAATATTGCGTTCTAGAGACTGGACTTACCGGGAACACCCACCAAAGAGCTTGGGGTGGAACAGCTCCGGCCCTTATACAGGTCAGAGGGGCCCATGACTGTGTAAGGGTAGAGGGAGCTGCAGAAGAACACTCAGGATAAAAGAGAACAGGACATTAAAGTGTAGCGACTACTACTCCTCGCAGCGAATTCCCTAACAGACAGGCATTTGGCCACTCAGGGAGTTTTAGCCCTTTAAGTGACATTGGGGGAGCGGCGCCTGCGCGCGCCAGGGGAGGGGGAGAGAACAGTGCTATTGTTTGAGTTGCGTGGAATATAAAGTTTCCCTCCTCTGGATTTTCTGGATTAAGCAGTTTCTGCCTCGTTTCCCGAACCTGCTTCAAAAGTATACTTACCGGTAAAAGGTTAACAATGGACATTGGAACAAGCTACTTTTAAGACTAAAACACTGCAGTGTATGATGTACAATAATTAATGTTACTATTCCTCTGTAAGACACGCCTACCCAATATGTTGGTTTAGCCCAGGGCGGGGCCCAGGGTATTTAAGGGTGGTGTAGGCCAGAAGGAGGGAGAACAGTAAGAGAATGTGAAGTGACCTGTTGACTGAAGTTTACTAATTCTCTCATACTGCTCTCCCTGTTGTAGAAAGTGGGTGACTACACCATCCCCACCGGGCACCAGGTGTGTGTGTCGCCCACTGTGAACCACCGTCTGCAAGATGCCTGGGTGAGGAGACTAGAGTTCTGCCCCGAGCGCTTCCTGTCTGACACCCCAGCTGCCGGAGAGAAGTTTGCCTACGTGCCCTTCGGAGCAGGTGGGAGCGGATCCATAATGGGATCTTTTTCCTCTAGAGGGAGATGTTGATTGATGGAGTTACCATGAGCTAATCCTAAATCTCCACTACAAACATACCATTTGTCAAGTCTTTAATAGCAGTTAAGACATTACCGTGACTTGGCTTTAGTTTGGAAACAGCTCCAGAATGTCTGAGTAGTTAAACAGTGGGAGTCTGCTGTAGAGTATCTCACAGGAATGTGTGAACATTTATGAGAACATAAAATTAGGAATTTCAATGGCCAACTATTATCAATACATGTTACATGTCAGATATCTTACTAGACAATAAGTCGCAGAAACATTTCACCCGCAGGTCGTCACCGCTGCATCGGGGAGAACTTTGCATATGTGCAGATCAAGACGATCTGGTCGACAATGCTGCGACTGTACAAATTTGAGTTGGTGGATGACTACTTCCCCACTGTGAATTACACCACTATGATCCACACCCCAAATAATCCAGTGATCCGCTACAGGTGTCGAACGCAGCTGTAACCCCTCACACCTCTGCACAGACTCCACCCCTCACACCCTGAGTCTTTGCACAGACTCCACCCCTCACACCCTGAGTTTTTGCACAGACTCCACCCCTCACACCCTGAGTCTTTGCACAGACTCTACCCCTCACACCCTGGGATTCTGCACAGACTCCAACCCGGAATATAAGACACAGATGTGGCTTTGAAGCTGATTTCTGATGGTAGTCTGTAAGCCACTTGCTTGATCATGTTTTCCCAGCAGCCAATGTTGTCACGGCTGTCAGTGCTGTCAGTGTTTTCAGTGCTGGCAAAAGTACGTAAACTTTTAATCCAGTGCACTTACTTCTGTTCCCCTGGTTTTTGTCTTGATTGGGATTTTGAAGCCTTGAAGTCATCTGAGACATCATTGAAAATGATAATTAATGTTCCAAATGAAGAAAAATTATGTTCAGACTCTTAAAATACTTTTAATCTTGTGTTAAAACATTCTTAATGAGCTCAATGAAAATATTTTAATCTACAGTAATCATTCAGTCTATAAATGAACAATTCCGTTTAATTCAGGTAAATTTTTATGACAGTGGTAATTACATGTACCCTAGACTCCATAACAAATGCCATTAACAGGTGTGGGTGATGTTATGATGGTATTGCTACAGTGACATATGATACCACTGCAGGCTTTTCTGAGCTCATGGGGAGTGTCATCAGTGTCAGACTAAAGAGCTTTATGCTTCTTAAAACAATAAAGATTCAAAACCAAGTGTAATGTGTTTTGCAACCAGTAGTTTCAACTTTAAACAGTCACAATTCTACATTTTGTCTGTTCCAACTTGTTACGGACCTCAGAACTAAAACATGTAACCCATATTTAGTTTATATATCATGAATAGAATTGTAATATATTTTGCTGTAATGCACAAAAGGTTCTTGAAAAGATCCAAAAACATCTGGATGGTAATCCATAGAGTTTCCATAGAGATTGTGTGCACATGAGACAGGTCTTCTCACTTTTCTGTTGTCACCTGAGCAGGTCATTAATTTGTAAGTTGGTGGGGGCAGGGTCTGCATCATGTGGTTGGTGGATCAGTTACCACGTCATCCCTCACAGAGCTTCTCTGTCTCACTTTACATGTAGATTATCACCGATCACCTTTTTTTTAAAATGCATACCATGGAGTTCACCAAGACGGAGCATTCACATAAAGATTGTCAGTTATTGGATTGAAAAGAAAGGGATGTGGGACTTGGGAGTGTTGATCTTTGAATGTGTAAGGTGAGTTTGGTCTTAGCAGGATATTACTGAGAGACATTAAGTAAAACATCAACAACTGGAGTTTTGCTTCAGTGATATGATGACAAACTGGTAAATGCGAGTTTTTAAGAGAAGCTGCTCTCCTGCTTTGACAGGAGAACTGGTGTACATTAAAACAACTTTACTTGGTCTGGGTGTGTGGAGAGTAATGGTGTCATTGCACTGCTGTGGCCAGTGAAGGCAGCGAAGTATCAGCTAAATCAGACTAGACATTCAGCAGTTTGTGATGTTTACAATTCACTGTTTATGAGGAATTGTTATGAAGACTTAAATTCTGTCTGCACTGAGTCAGTGTTACAGACGTACTTCTGCCTAGACCAAATTACATGTTAAAATTCAGTAAACTAAAAGTTGTCATTTTGAAAGGGCCACTGTAGTTTACTATTTAGCGACAACAGTGCATAAGTATTTTTACATTTAAGAAACAAAGTCTTTGCAATTCAGCAAAGAACCATTTATGAAATAAAAAATTGTAGCATACTTAAATGATGCCACTATCTCTACTACAAGTTATCTGTTTTTATCTTTTTTTGTAACCACGTAATGGAATAACAAAGTGTCCAGTGTTGTGTGATTAGTGCTGGTGTTTCTGATTCTTAGATGTAGGAGGGATAATATCCTCAAATATGGAATGTTGTTTTTTGTCCTCTCTGGAGTGATAAATTATTTAATATTTTGCATATTCCTCTATAGAGAGTAATATTTATCAAATATCCTATACAAAACCAACTTTAATTAAGTATCTGTCTGAAATACACACTATGATAACAGCCAGTATATGTTATACTGTACAAAATACTGTATATGTGGCCAAAATTGAGAGAGTGCTAGTTTTCTCTGCTCGCTGTCAGCTGTTTTATCTGTCCTACCTCTATCTCCTAACTTACGGTCAAAGGACACTTATGTTTCTACAAAAAGGTTCAACATTTAAATTGAGAAAAAAAAAAAACTAGCTCTAGCTTCCTAGTGTCATAGTGAGCTGCTCTCACAAACCAGTGGAGATGGCCACACACACACACACACACACACACACACACACACACTGCAACGCACCTGTTTCTAGTTTATCTAGTAATCGTCACCTGTTTCTAGTTTAGTCCCCTGGTTAGTCCTGTATTTAAACACTGTTTGGTCTTCTCTGTGTTGGTCATTGTTCGTAAGTCTTTGTGCAGAACTTCTGATATTTTGATGGAAATGCTGTTTCTTTGTCCTGTGTCTTTATTTAATGATTTGCATATCTGTTAGATGTTCATGTTTTTTGCTTTTCATATTGTTTGGTTTGTATGTGTTATATGTTTGTAGTGTTTTTGTTTGATCAAGTCTTGTTTGTCTTGACCTTCCAGCGTGTTCCCTGCTAACAAAAAAACACCCCGAGGATGTCCCACGTTATAAAAAACCTCAAATAAGAACGTCCCCGGGACGTTCGCTGTTTGCTGGGTTCCTGCCTTTGTTTGTTTTTTTTTCAAAGAATATTCCTATTCTGCATGTTTGTAAACTAAGGATGCCACCACGCTTGCCCCCTGTTCTTCATACCTAGAAAGTATTCATGAGGTTTTATGTTTTTTCTTCATTGCAAGTTTTATTTCTATAGCACCTTTCATGCACACTGGAGATTCAAATTGCTGCACACAAGAAAAGAAAGAAGCTTATTATGACCTGAAGTCTATCACCTTGGGAAGGTCATTGCCAAAACGTTAATTAAATACTGAATTTAAAAAAGTCAAACAGAAATTACAATAAGAATTAAAGAAGATAAATATAAAGAAAATAAATGGAAATAATGCTACAACTTACCTACAGTATAAAACAATATCTAACCAAAACCTGCCCAAATAAGTATGTTTTTATCTTTGATTTAAAAACATCCAGCACTGGAGCTCTTCTAATATCTTCAAATCCTGTATTGTACTGGTAGCCAATGTAAGAACTTAAGACGGGTGTGATGTGATCATTTCTTTTGCTCCTAGTAAGAATTCTAGCAGCTGCATTTTGAATAGATTGTAGGTGTTTCACTGTCTTTTTTGCTGTTAGGAGGCCATTACAGTAATAAACTAGAGACAAAAGCATGGATGACTTTCTCAAGAAATCTCTGATCTTATTGATGTTCTTAAGATGATGAAAACGCTGACTTCTCATGTCCTAGTAGGCAGCTAGTCTGTGCCTTTCATTACTATTACCAAATATAATAATCTCTGTTTTATCTTTATTCAACTGTAGAAGGTTTTGACCCATCCAGTTTGTGATGTGCTCAAGGCACTAGCAGAGAGTTACAGGGGCTGTAGTTGTCTGGTGAAAGGGCTCAGTAGATCTGAGTGTTGTCTGTGTAGCTATGGTCCGATAGCCAAGAGTTTATACATGGAAGCATGAATAAATTAAATAGGAGTGGCCCAAGAATTGAAACCTTTTGGAACACCACAAGTCACTGGCACTCTTTCAGAAATCATATTTTCTACTTCAACAAAATAATTTCTGCCTGCAGAACTAAACCATTTTAGGACTGTTCCTGAGAGACCAACCCACTTCTCAAGTCTATCTATAAAAATGTTATCATCTACAGCAGGGATGTCAGTCAAATACACAGAGGGCCAAAAAACCAAATTTGCTACAAGCCGAGGGCCGGACTGGTTCAATTTTTATTAAAACATATTGAAATGATTGCACATAGCGTATTGAACCAAGACCTAACACAATGTATATTATTTAATGCTTAAATGAATAAAGCAATATTTTCTTATGAATCTGTTAGTAATTTTAAGTGAAAACATTTTTCAACAAGCAAACAGATAAAAACAAACTTCCTTCAAAGAAAACATGTTCTGTACATTAAATGAATAAAGTAATAAAGGTTTGAAAAGTGCTGAAATTTAGGCTAAAGTACTGGAAAATGCTTGAAATTGTAACTACTTTGTTTCACAACAAATATTTATCTGACTGAACAGTTCTCTTGTATTACGTTAATAAATACGAGCCTCTTGTAACTCCAGGACGAAACATGAGAGAACGTGAAGACGTTAAGATTGGGCGTTTTGAAAATAAACAACCATTAAATAATGTAAATAAAAAGCAAATTATTTCGAATCATTTCGAATATATGTATAAATATTTAACTTTATTAAGTTTACCGTGCTGGTGCGCAAAGTTACAAAATTCGAGAGGTGCACGACCTCGCGAATCGACAGCGCGCGATGCCCTCGCGCACGGGCAGAGCCACTGCGATTACATAATTTTTGCAGAGCGGACACTTGCCGCTTGTGTGCACTGCAGTGACTTCGTGGGCTACCGTTGCATTGTGGGGAATGTAGTGTTTGTGCGTGCAAAACACCAGCGGGCGGCTGTGGCCTGCGGGCCGGTTCTAGTAGTAATTAAATATCATCCAGGGGGCCATAGATAATTAATTCGCGGGCCGGATCTGGCCCACGGGCCTTGACTTTGACATATGTGATCTACAGTATCAAAGGCTGCACTAAGGTCAAGCAGTACTAGAACAGACAGCTTCCCTGGATACATTCAGACAAATATAATGAATTGCCTTAATTAGTGCTGTGAGCAGGTTGAAAGTCTAGCTGAAATTTGTCTTGACAGCCACATGCAGGTAAGAAATCAGTAAGTTGCTTGAAAACGATTTTCTCTTTTCCCAGTAAATGGTAGATTTGAGATGGAGCTGTTTTTATTTTTAAGAGGCTTCCCCACTGCAGTTTTTAGTGTATTAAAACACATGATAAGAATGAAGGTACATGGTCCTTGATAGTTGCTAGATCAGGGGTGCCCATTACGTCGGGAATGTGGGTAGATCGCATGACATTAAAAAGTAGTGGATGAATGACAGGCTATCGTCCATCTGCACTGACGGTTGTATATATCCACCGCCCTGGTAACAATTTACGTTCGTCATACTCAAGGCAAGGTAGATCTTTCTGACTTGGTCATCTTATAAGTAGCTCGCAAGCTGAAAACTTAAAACTTGTGGGCACCCCTGTGCTAGATGATCGATTAGATTGACCAATCTTCCAATGCCATGATAGACATACACACATACACAGGAGTTTCCTGCAGATGTTAAAGGACCGCAGCCTCCTCAGGAAGTACAGACTGTTCTATTGCTCTGCCCCTTGCTCTGCCAAGGCAGAGGTACTTGTAGGAATCTGCAGGCTTCACTTTGATACCCTCAATCAGAACTGTTCATGACTTTGGTCAGGACCTCCTAAAGTCGATGACCATCCCCATGGTCTTCGTGGTGTTGAGCTGCAGATGGTTCCTGTTACACCAGGCCCCTGTACTCCTCCTCTCCCTCATCCCTGAAACACCCCATAATGACTGTGTCAACTGTAGATGACTTGTAGCAGAAGTCCGTGGTGTACAGGGTGTGGTGTACACCAACACCTGCTCTGTATGCGACTTGCAGACAGTCCTGGAAATGTTGCACCTGGAATCCGAGTAAACTGAGGAAGAGCCATTCCAGGGTCTTCATCAGATGTGACGTGAGTGCCACCCATTGGCACTCTCAGCAGTGAATCCCAGTAGGTCCAGGTTAACATGTGGTCCAAACTGCTCTGACGGTAAATGTGCTGGTTGAGGAAAAAAACACCATAGATAATGAGAAATGTCCAGTATCAGTATCGGTTCCTAAGATGAAGTTAAGAAGCATCTTAGTAGCATCACCTGGACAAGACTCAAGCTGTTTCAGATAAAACGTATTTCTATATAACCTTTAACAAAAATCAAAATGCTTTTAACTGAATGTATCATTCATGTTGTACACAATGTACATGCTAGTAATAGAATTCTGTTATTTGTTTAAGGCTTCAGTGTTGAGGAACTGTTTGCTCCAATTGTCGTCACACAAATCTAGACAAATCTACTCAAATCTTCTCAAATCTGTGCCATTCCTGGAAGGCCACCAACACAGCCACACTTTTCTGAACCCAAAGTTCCAAGAGTTCATGGTAAGTTGTAAGTTGTAATGGAAAAAACGATACTTCTTACACCAGTAATTCCCTTGAATCTACCACCTGCTTTATTATTTCAAGTTCCTTTATTTAAATCCCTTTGAATTAAATGTGTTATGTTCCTAAATACATAGATACAATTTTGGGGCTTGTGAGTCAGTGAACCCTTTGTGGCTTTATAGAGTGAAGAGTTGAGTCAGGTGTTTTAGAGTAAACAGTTGAGTTGAGTCTGGTGTTTTAGAGCAGGAAAGACCTGAACGAGTTCAGTTATCTATGTAGGATGCTTTCCTCCAGAATCTTAGCTGGTCTCACCTGCCAGGGCAAACACAAAAGGTCATATAAAGTCTGTCCATATAAAGCTGAAACAGTTCCAAACAGCAACCATGACCACTGTTCATCTAAAATGTTCAATGTGAAACTTTCTGAAGGATGATGGGACTTGTGTTTTATTCCTCTCTTCCCTGAAGAATAAAGCATGATGCACAGACCTCTTCTGGGACGCTTCCACCACTTCTACTTGGTCCTCGTCCTGCTGCTATGCTCTGTTGGTTTATTCTGTTTATACTTCAAGTCAGGCATCTACTGGCTGCCGTGCCCTGAAGCTGCAGACTCGCCCAGTGTCTGCACAGACGTGTGCCTCGCCATATTCAGGAGGGAGTCTGCCACTCACCTTCTAAACAGCAACTGCACTCTTAACTACAGTGCCTGGAAACAACAGAAAAAGGTCAGAAAAGCATCACGTACAATATCAAATAGCAGCAGCAATGGCACACCGGTCACAAATATTATTGTCCTAATCTGGACGTGGCCTTTTGCTGAACGGTTTGATGTGAGCACATGTGATCTGCTGTTTGGGATCAAAGACTGTTATATAACAGATAACGCCAGATATTTTGAAAAGGCACATGCGGTTATGTTTCATCACAATGACATTTTGGGAGATTTACCACACCTACTGCAACTGTCACGACCATCACTGCAGAAATGGGTGTGGATGAACATGGAGTCTCCAGTTAATTCACTGCAACTACCTGGTCTAGATAATCTATTCAATCTGACATCAAACTATCGGAGAGACTCAGATGTCTGGGTCCCATACGGGTGGATTGTAGAGGCGTCTGATGAAAACAAAGACTTTCAATTACCAAAAAAAGACAAGCTAGTCTGCTGGTTTGTCAATAACTGGGACGAACGTTTGTTGCGTGTGAAATACTTCAATGAATTTAGCAAACACATAAAGATAGAGACTTATGGTGGACACTTTCACAGGTATCTCAGCAAGCAAGATTATTTTAAAATAATGTCTGTCTGTAAGTTCTATTTGTCCTTTGAGAACTCTATCTACAAAGACTACATCACAGAAAAGCTGTTTAACCCGTTGACATGTGGCACAGTACCTGTAGTTCTTGGCCCACCCAGGAAGAACTATGAGGAATTTGTACCTGGAGATTCCTTCATCCATGTGGACGATTTCACATCCCCTCAAGAACTGGCAGAACACCTTAAATTACTGGACCAGAACCAGGAGATGTATGAACAGTACTTCACCTGGAGAAAACACTTCACTGCTAAGGTTTCTTATTTTGGTCTGGAGCATGCATGTCGGATTTGTGATTATTTAAGAAAACACCAAAATTACAGAGTATTTAACAACCTTAATAAATGGTACTGGGGCTAGCTGGGTATGATATGAAAAAGAGGAGCAATCACTATTTAAAGGATTAATGTGGAGAAATTAGGAAATATTATTTCCTAATTTCCTATAACTAGTGTGGATATTAAAAATTAAATAAAATGATTAAAATGGACAAACCACATTAGCCCCACGTGATTACGAGACAAGTCACAGGTGAGACAGATTATCACACGACATAACCCTAACCACGAGAAACCACAGACGCAGACGATGCACGTGGACTACGTAAACACACGCCCAAAAGGGAGGGGCCGGGGTCCTCAACGTGACAGAACCTTTCTTAAATGATTCTCATAATTCTCCATAAATATTATTTGATATGTAATTCCACCTGAACATGGCTTGTTATACTGTGCTCTAAGAATATGCTGCTACACCGTTATCTGTGTGAATGACAAGCAATAGAAATAACAGAATCTGTGTATTGGAGAAATGTGTAAAAGCATGAACATGCAGTCTTCTCTTTTTAATAAATGTGTAAAGGTTTGTCACTGTTTTTTTGCATATGAATAATCAAGGCATGTAAGTGAATCCTAGATAGCCCTCAGGGAGAGGAAAAACTGAGGTAGACATTTGTGTTACACATGTGATGTAATTATAGCTGACTTCAGGCATGTAAAGAGGATTTTGGGTGTAGGTGGGTGTGGATGTGGGTGAAGTGTGATGTGTCAAGAGGATTTTGGGTGTGTGCGAAACATGAATAGGATTTGTTTCCTATGTAATATGATTGTGGTGAGGAGCGTTGTCAGTAGTGTAAGTGATACCTCCAGAATCCTTGAGTCAATGTGCACTCAACTGTCATTTAACACCAACAGATAGGGCTACACTGTAGACCAGAGAAATACTGCAGTCATTTAACACCAACAGATACACTTTAGACTAGATACACTACTGGTCAGTTTGTGTCTGTTTCACTGAGTGTCAAAATGTGTGTGTAACCCAGGTTATAAACCAGGATACAATATTTTAATTTGAAAGCTGTTAATAAATATTCTAATTTAATTAAGAAATAGTTTTCCAGATATGAATACAGAAATGACAAAAAATATGTTTTTTTAATTTATTTTGTAAATTTTCCATTGGTTAATGTAAGGGGGTGTTGCGAGTCTTGGTCACTAGGTGTCAGTATTCGCGTTATGCAAATTGTTTGTATTTGTGGCTGCGCCTCGAAGAAGACAGTGTTTTATGCTTCTTTGAAGGTGAGACATGTGGCCGGTGTTCTGTTTTTAATGGAGGTTAACCTGTTCTATTCATGCTTGATAAGACAACTGTCTATGCAATTACTTTATTTCTGTAGTTCTATTTTTTTGTTTCTTTGTTTGTAAATGAGAGCTGGTGAGCGTACAGTTGGGGAGTACCGAGGTAATGGAGTTTTGTTTTAATGCAAGAGAATGGTGAACGAATGCGCTCATTGATTGTGAGTTAAGAGTAGGGATAATTTGGTTAAGAGAGTGTTTTATGCTTCTTTGAAGGAACTGCTTGTACTGCGAATAAACACCACCACCAACTGATTGCACCACATTTCCACGCTTCCTGGTTTTCCTTCCATAACACCAAAAACAAATCACAACGCAGAGCCCAACTGGAGAGCCGTGTCGGAGACGAAGAAGGGTTACATCTTTGGTGCCGTGACCCGGATGTGGTGAGAGGATCGGTGTGGATGCATCCTTCGCAGTCAGCATTGTCTTTAATGGACTGAGTCCCTTCTGTTTTTTTTATTTTTTATTTTATTCTTGTTGGTTTTCACTCATAGCTCAGTAAAATTATTTAGTTAAGGGTGTGGACTGTATTATATTGTGACACTATTCTTCGGCCGTCTAAAGAAGTTCATTGTTAGTTGAAAGTGAGGTCTAAGTAATAGTAAATAAATAATAATAATAATAAATAAATTTATTATATATATTTATTTCCATATTTAGGGTATATCTATAGGGTGCCTCTATCAAAATATATCAATGCAGGTCCCATCAAGTGGAAGCCCATCCAGGCTAGTTCCCATCAGCTAGCCCCTGCCAAATACCCCCTGGTTGTCATTAGACCCAGCCAAGGTCCCCCACAGCCATGGTCGTCAGGGGTTTGACTCTGTAGTAATGGAGTTAGACATGGAGGGAGATGGCACAACCACCTTACCACAGTCGGTGAGACCAAAACAGACATGGGGCCTGCCACCAAATTTAGCAAACCCACATGGTCAGGCAGGTCTTGGGTTGACACCCTCTCATTATGTTGCTGTCCCTGTGTCCCCACACCCAGCTCCTCCCCTGAGCCACCCGGATTTAAACAGCCTCCATGCACAGCAGTCTCAGTACACCCCTAAAAATGAGTCTCCAGCAGCACCACCTGGTCTCATGAGTATGCCAGTTGCAGCACCATTCGCATCCCAGTATGGTTTCACACAGACGCATCAGGTAAAGGGTGTACAGGTGTTTAGTGGCCATGTAGACAGTAGGGTCCTAATACATGATTGGATAAGAAATGTACAGTACTTGCTAGATGCTGGTGGTCTTTCCCCTCATTTTGCCTTTGCAACCGTTGTACGACACTTGAGTGGAGAAGCAAGGAAGCTTGTGTTGAACTTGCCAGTCCATGAGCAGACACCAGCCAGAGCATTTGAAGAGTTAAGACATGAATACGGCAATGCACAGACATCTGCAGATCCCCTGGCAGACTTTTATGAAAGAAGTCAAAAAGCGGCTGAGTCCCCTTGATCATTTGCTATTGTTTTGGAGGCCACCCTGAGGACAGCAGAAGAATCACAGAATGAAGGTATACCTTTCCCAGACCGTGATTAATTCGACAGTTTTTCAGGGGGTTGAGGGATGAGGAAGTCTATTTGAGGCTAGCGGCAATAAAGTCAAAACTGTCTTCATTCAGAGAACTCCAGGCAGAGGTACGTAGTCTAGTCAGAGAGGGAAGAAGGTTCCAGACCCTAAACAAATGTAAGAATACAGCGAGCCAGGTTCATGTGCAAAGAACAGAGTCTAGTCCCAAGTCTAAACCAGAGACCAGCAGTAGCCACAAGTCAGAGTTGTTAGAACTCACTGAGTTGGTGAAAAGGTTGGCCTTAAGCCAGGAAGAGCAGCTACACAGACTAACTCAATTAGAGGCCAAGTTAGCCAGACCTAACAATCCAGTAGTGGAGCATGCTCAGCCTCCAACACCGACTGAGAGGAAGCTAGAGTACAGATGTCATCGCTGTGGTAGACCTGGCCATGTTGCACGTTATTGCAGGGCTATTTTGCCTGCGCAAGATCAGGGCCAGGCTGGGAATGGCGTGGAGGCGAGTCCGCCTTTAAACGCCTAGAACCCATGGTCATTGGGGCAACCATGGGTTGTCAAGATTGTCCCCTTGATTTGGATGCTACGAGTACTACAGATTGTGAAGACACGCCGCTCGTGGGTCCCTGTAATGAAGGCGAAGTGTTAGTGAATCGGATCATTATTCATGTTGGAAAGAATGACATAAGAAAAGAGGAGTCTGAGGTGTTGAAAAGGGACTTTAATGATCTTTTTTCCACACTGCTGAAACTTAACATCCAGGTATTCATCAGTGGCCCTGTGCCTGCAGGGGGCTGCAATATGTTCTCAAGGCTACTGGCATTAAATGTTTGGCTACAGAAAACCTGCAGGTCAAATGGACTGAACTTCATCGACAACTTCAATCTGTTTTTTGGGAAGAGAGAGTTCTTCAATCGAGATGGACTACAAATTAACAAGAGGGGTGTCAATCTCTTGTCAGAAAACTTTCTTTTCTCTTTGTGTAACTTCTCTGTTTCAACTGGTGAAGAAACGTCAGCGTTAACACCCAAGGACACCATCGCCGCTACAGAGACACAACATCCTCCCCCCAAAGAGGGTGCGGAGTTATCAGATGGGAGCCATGTGCTGTATCAGCTGCCAGAAACACCACAACCGAATAGACAATCCACACCATCCTCCACCACCTCCACCTCATCATCACCTCACCTGAACTTTCCAGAAACTTTAGAGAAGCTTGTATCTGTAGGGACAAGACTGACGCTTTCACTGTCAGCGAGTCCTCAGGTACAGCGGAAAATCACCTCAACTCCTTCCCCACAGTCACCACAACCACTTTCCCCAATCAAGGAGTTAGTGAAAGGAGCCAAAACTAAGCTCAGCCAAATGGATGAACTATTGAACAAATCTCCCCCACAACCTCAAATTAAAAAACAAGCTCATAATCCACCAAATAGACAGCTCCGCTCGCGAGCTCATCACCAGCAGGAGCTCCACCCACCCTCCACCACCGTAAAGGAAAATTGATATCTTTTGGGTCCGTGCTGCTACAGTGTTGATATCAGCGGTACATATTTTCAAAACAAGCATGGACCCTGTGTCCCAATTATCTCTCCCATTCCAGTTCTTATCAGAAGCAGAAAGAACAAGGAGTTTAGGTCAGATACTGTGAATACATCCAACCTACAGTATGTTAGAAATATCCCACAGGCTTTGAAACAAAATGCACAGGTTATTAAGTTAGCTCTACTAAATATCAGATCTATTACAAATAAGTCTTATCTAATTAATGATTTAACTACATCTTATGGGCTTGATTTCATGCTTTTAACAGAGACATGGTTAAATTCATATAGTGCTGATATTGTGCTAACTGAGTCGGCTCCACCAAACTTTAACTTTTTAAATGTTTCTCGCAATGGCAAGAAAGGGGGAGGTGTAGCAATGCTGTTTAATGATACTTTCCAATGCAAGCAGTTGTCACTTGGTGATTTCACATCTTTTGAATATTTGAGTGCAATTTTAAAAGGGGTACAAAGAATATTACTAGTCACTGTCTACAGGCCTCCTAGGTACAATGCTAATTTTATTGATGATTTCACAGATATGTTATCTTTTATTTCTACTGGATTTGATCATTTTGTCATTGCTGGTGATTTTAACATTCATATTGACAATCCCAATGATAGTTATGCCAAAGAATTCTATGATGTACTTGAATCTTTTGAACTTTCTCAGCATGTGACTGGAAGCACACACTGCCATGGTCACACTTTGGATGTGGTTATCTCAAAGGGTCTTAACATTTCAGCCTGTATTAAGGATGTTGCATTGTCTGATCACTACTGTGTATTTTTTGAAATGTGGATTTCAATCCATAGCAATGCCAGGCAGGTTAGGTTAAAGAAAAGACAGATAAATGACAGGACTGCTGCACTTTTTGTTACCAAAGTGTGCTCTGCACCTTGCCAACTATCAGGCTCTGTTGATACTCTGCTGGATAGTTTCAACTCAAAAACTGCCAGTATCTTGGATCAGATTGCACCAGTTAGAGTTAAAACCATGCAATGTAAGCAGAAAGCTCCATGGAGAAATGATCCTTCAGTTCAGCACCAAAAAAGAGAATGCAGAAAGGCTGAGCGCAGATGGCGTAAAACCAACCTTCACGTACATAAAGAGATTTTCAAAGATAGGCTGCGTGATTACAATATAATAATGTGTAAAGCTAGACAATCCTTCTTCTCTAGCATTATTAACAATAATGTTAACAATAGCAAAGTGCTTTTCACTATGGTTGACAGACTAACAAACCCACCTACATATATGGACCCTGAGCTAGTTTCAATTGAGAGATGTAATGAGTTTGCAAAATTTTTTAATACTAAAATCCACAATATTAGACAAGCCATCTGTACGCCTACGTCCACCAACGAGCCGATTTTCTCTCCAAAACCACGCAAAATGTTCAACATGTCCCAGTTCAGTACTATTAATGTAGAAGGTTTAATTGATACAGTGAGTCATCTCAAATCATCCACTTGCAGCCTTGATACATTACCAACCAAGTTTTTAAAGAATGTCTTTCCTGCAATATCTGTGAACATTCTTCAAATAGTAAATTCCTCACTCATGTCAGGTGTATTTCCGAGTGCATTAAAAACTGCAGTTGTGAAGCCTCTCTTGAAAAAGAAAACCCTAGATACAAGCTTGTTGAATAATTATAGACCAATTTCTAATCTACCATTCATTGGAAAAATAATAGAAAAAATTGTCTTCAAGCAAATTATGCACTTTCTGTCCACAAATAGCTGTCTAGACCAATTTCAGTCTGGCTTCAGACCTAATCATAGTACTGAGACTGCACTAATCAGGGTTATCAATGACATTCGGCTAAATACAGACTCAGGAAACATGTCTGTTCTTCTACTGCTCGATCTCAGCGCTGCCTTTGACACCATTGACCACAAAATCCTCATAAATAGACTTGAAAACTGGGTTGGACTCTCAGGAACTGTCCTAAAATGGTTCAGTTCATACCTTAAAGGAAGGAACTTCTTTGTGGAAATGGACAGTAATGTTTCTGAGACTGTGCCAGTGACCTGTGGTGTACCCCAGGGTTCAATTCTTGGGCCACTCTTATTTAATTTATATATGATTCCTCTGGGTGAAATCATGCATTCTTATGGGATATCTTACCACAGCTATGCAGATGACACTCAGATCTACATGGCTCTCTGCCCAAACGACTACGGTCCCCTAGACTCACTTTGTAAATGCCTTGAGCACATAAACAAGTGGATGAAACACAACTTTCTGCAGTTAAATAAAGATAAAACGGAGATTATTTTATTTGGGAACAGCAATGAAAGACACAGACTAGCTGCCTATCTAGATTCGAGAGGCCTAAAATCTAAAGAACTAGTACGTAACCTTGGTGTACTAATGGACTCTGATCTCACCTTTAGCAGTCATGTCAAAGCTGTCACCAAATCAGCTTTCTATCACCTCAAAAACATCAATAAAATCAGAGATTGTATGGCTAAAGCAGACCTGGAGAAACTTATCCACGCCTTTGTTTCTAGTAGGATTGATTACTGTAATGGGCTCCTAACTGGACTCCCAAAAAAGACAATTAAACAGCTTCAGCTGATTCAAAATGCAGCTGCCAGAGTTCTCACTAGGAGTAAAAGAAGGGAGCACATCACTCCCATCCTTAAATCCTTACACTGGATACCCGTATGTTACAGGATAGACTTTAAGGTACTATTACTGGTCTATAAATGTCTTAATGGTGTAGGACCAGTATATTTATTGGATGTGCTCCAACAATATGAGCCGAGCAGAACTCTCAGATCATTAGGAACTGGTCAGTTAGTGCAGCCTAAGGTAAAAACTAAACATGGAGAGGCGGCGTTTAGCTACTACGCCGTTCAGAAATGGAACCGGTTGTCAGAGAGCATTAGAAGAGCCCCAACACTAGATACCTTTAAATCCAGACTGAAAACCTTCATGTTTGAGCAGGCCTTCAGCTCAGTTTAATTACCTTTACTCTGTAACAGCACTTTTATCTTCATTAATTTAACTTCCTTTAAATCTACTGTTTTAATCATGCTTCCTATTTTAGATTTTATTGTGTTTGTTTCTTTTTTTTATGTTTAAGTCTAACATTTTATTTTTACTGTTCTTATCTTTGCTCCCCCCCTTTAGATCTTATTTACTTTTTATTATTTTATTTACTGTACTTTTTACATTCTATTTTAATTTATTATATATTTTTCTTTATATATGTGATTAATTTCTTAAATCTATTGTTTTACATTTTTCTGTGTTTTCTTTTCATTTGTAAAGCACTTTGAATGACCATTGTGTATGAAAGGTGCTATATAAATAAACTTGCCTTGCCTTGCCTTGCCTTGAATGGAACGTTGTGCCGTGCTCTCATTGACTCCGGTTCTCAAGTCACCACTATTACAAAGACGTTTTGGAAAACACATCCGCAGCTTGGCATACAAAGTCTGAAACCTAGTAATCTTCCTATTGAAGGAGCAGCAGGACAGCAGGTGCCTCATATTGGTGTGTTGGGCGTTAACCTCCATTTTCTCAACATGACATTTCGTGTCGTTCCAGAAACGGAGTACAGATCTAGCGTCCCTTTGCTAGTCGGCACCAATGTGATTCGCACTTCTAAGGAACGCTTACAGGCCTCGCATGGTAAACAGTTCTTTACAATGGTGAAACGAGCTAACCCAGAATGGTACTCGGCATTTATGGATGTGGCGAACACTGACCCCCGGTGGACAGATGGAAAAATTGGCACAGTGAGGTTTGCAGGGCACCACACAAGGAAAATTCCCCCTGGAAGTGAAATGATTCTGAAGTGTAAGACAGGTCATGGGCCCAAGGGCTTACCGTACACAGTCCTAGTTGAAAAGCTGCCATCTCAAAAGCCTCCAGATGGGTTAGTTGTGGCTCGTGTTCTCGCTGATGTGAAAAGGGGATTTGTTCCTGTTCGGGTGTTGAATCTCTCCGCTAGGCCAGTGAGCGTGAAGCCGGACACCTCCATTGCTGCGGCGTTCCTGGTGAAGAGCGTGGCTGAATTCACTGGTGAGGCGGGTGGACAAGGAAATTCCAAGCATGGGGATGATGGACATGTTTCAGAGTGCCAAAACGGGGAAATGAAGAAAGAAATGGTGCAGCCCACTAGGAGTGAGGTAAATGGAGACATTTTTTCTATGTTGGACCTCAGTGGTTGCACTTTTGATAATGCTGATCAGAGTTCCATATTCAAAGAACTCATCAGTAAGAATACAGATGTTTTTTCTCAACATCCTTTTGACTATGGACACACAAAGACTATGCAGCATGAAATACCCCTGATTGACAACAAGCCCTTTCGCATGCCATACAGGAAGATACCCCCACACAGTACCAACAAGTCAGACAGGCAATTGAGGAGATTGAGAAGGCTGGAGTAATTCGCCCAAGCAAAAGCCCATATGCATCACCTATTGTTATTTTGACAAAGCGGGATGGATCCCTTAGGATCTGTATAGATTACAGAAAACTGAAATCCTGCAGCGCTAGAGATGCTTTTCCCCTCCCAAGAACAGAGGAGACACTGGAGGCTCTAGCGCAGGCAAAGTATTTCTCCACTGTGGATCTCACGTGTGGCTACTGGCAAGTGGAGGTGGCTGAACAGGACAAGCACAAAACTGCTTTTAGCACTCCTATGGGGCTTTATAAAGCAAACTGTATGCCTTTTGGTCTGCAGAATGGACCATCCACATTTCAAAGGTTGATGACATGCTGTTTTGGTGATTTAAACTTTGAGAGTGTACTGACTTATTTGGATGACCATCATTGTTTCTAAATCATTTGAGGAACATCCTGAGCAGTTGCGAGTTGTCTTCGGCAGGCTGCGGGAACATGGGTTAAAGCTGAAACCCCAGAAATGTCAGTTTCTGAGCAAAGAAGTGCAGTACCTGGGTCATGTGGTGTCGGCAGATGGCATAAGTACAGACCCGAAAAAGGTAAACAAGGTAAAAGACTGGCCGGAACCCACGAATCGAAAGGACCTCTTGAAGTTTTTGGGCTTCTCTGGGTATTACTGCCGTTTCATTGAGGGGTATGCGGCAATAGCAGCTCCTCTATACAGTCTCACGTCGGGAGATCCGAGGCGAAAGAAAAAAAGAGGTACATCTCAGGGTGAGGCTGCAGTTCCTTTCAAGTGGACAGCCGACTGCCAGGCAGCATTCCGCACTAGAGGTGAAACGATTCTTCGAGTAACTCGAGTAATTCGATTACAAAAAATACTCGAGGCTTCGTTTAATTTATGTCACCATCTATTTTAAATGTTTAAAATCCCGCTTTGTACTACTACGCAGCTCCGGTATCATTGTTTTACACTGACTGTTATAACTGACGCACAGGTTTAAGGCAGCGTGATTTGTTTTGATGGAGATGGCGGAAAACGAAGATAGCGGTGTCCGTAAAAGGGCAAAAATGTCAAAAGTGTGGGACCATTTTTCGCTGCGCAAGGTGGACAACGTAGTGCAGTGTATTTACTGTAAAACGGATCTGGCCTACCCAGGGCATAATTTGAGCCGGATCCTGGCGGAACAAATAGTTATTGAACAAATAATTCTATAAAAGACATTTTTTAAATACAAGATCCACATTCAGGCTTCCTAAATCACATAAGAGCTCTCCCTTTTAGCGATGCCTTTCTGCGTCTCCATAAAGCTAAAAGCTAGTTATACTTTCGCGAGTGACCGTAGCGTGCAACTCCGCGAACGGCGGAAGCGTTCATACTTGACGTGTCACAATTCTGTGCAGTGTTGTCCGTAACGATATGTGGTAGTATAAAGAAACACCCCTCAAAAAAAGGAATGAACATTTACCTGATGAATTTTAATGTTGCATTGTGTTTCAGGTTTGAAAAGTGCTGGAATTTAGGCTTAAAATGCACTTCTGCACTTAAAACACTTATAAAACACACGTAAATCATTTACAAGTAATTTATATAAACGGATTGGCTTGTTATTTTGACATTTGTGCGCCTAAGCGTTGCGTTTTGTGTGCGATCCGGTGACATTGTTGGCCTCAGTGACCCCTTGTCTCATGCCGCTGTTTGCGTTCCGGCATCGTTTGATTTACAAATTAAGCACTGGGCCTACCATAACAGTACTTCCTCAATGCTTCAGCACCTAAACTGAAAGCATCCGCACGTGAACTGCGCTTCTCCAAGCGGAATAACAGCCAATTGCTTGCTCATTTTAAGAGAACTTTCATGTTGCATTACACACTATCAATATTATTGTGTTAAAAACACAAGTGTGATTTTATCCGATTACTCGATTAATCGATGAAAAAATCGACAGAATACTCGATTTAAAAAATATTCGATAGTTGCCGCCCTATTCCGCACTCTCAAGGAAAAGCTTATTACTGCTCCGGTGCTGAGATACCCTGATTACAATTTACCTTTTGTACTACAGGTTGATGCTTCAGGGGAAGGTCTGGGAGCTGTTCTGGCCCAAATACAGAGAGGTACTGAGCGGGTTATAGCTTATGGGAGTAGCAGACTCACTCCAGCCGAGACACGCTACCCTGCACATAAATTAGAGTTTTTGGCATTGAAGTGGGCGGTCACAAATAAATTCTATGACCACCTGAATGGAAATCAGTTTACAGTGCTGACAGATAACAATCCCCTTAAGTATGTCATGTCTACCGCAAAGCTGGATACAACAGGGCATCGCTGGGTGTCGCAGTTGGCCATGTTCAATTTTGATGTCCAGTATCGGCCGGGTAGAGGGAATTCCAATGCTGACCCGTTGTCACATCTCTTGCAAGGTGAGGTTCAGGCTGCACTCAACATGTGCCCGCAGCTAGTTTTGCCGAAGCCCAAGATGACGGCTCCGGTAGGTCCGCAACGGACTCCTGAGGGTCCACCAGAGGCGGGAGAACACACAACAGAGCCTATCCAAACTTTGTCAGCTTGTGAGGATGTTTTTGATGGGGTCGGCACCGATGTTTTTCCAGCAATGACAAAGCAAGAAATCAGAGTGAGCCAAAGAGCTGATGTGGGGATCGGATTGGTGTTACACAGCAAAGAGCGGGGTGTCCGGCAGGTTGGGTCTGAGAGGCTGGAGAGGGAGCAACGCCTTCTTTTAAAGGAGTGGAGGAAGTTAGTGGTGCCCAGGGAAAGTGTTGGACCAGCTAATCTTTACAGAATAACTGAGGAAGAGGGCCAAGACTGCGCTACATAATGACTTTGGACATTTTGGCATCGACAGGACATTTGCACTAATAAGAGAGCGGTTCTATTGGCCACATATGTTTAAGGACATTAAAGTGTGGTGCGAACAATGTGAGCGGTGTTGCCTTAGGAAAACTCCGGTTTCAGGCCTGAGGGCTCCGCTGAACAGCATTCATACCAGTGCCCCTATGGAATTAGTCTGTATAGACTTTCTAACACTTGAGAAATCCAGGGGTGGTGTAGAGAATGTACTCGTGGTTACAGACCACTTCACACGGTTCTGCCAGGCGTACTCCACAAAGAACCAGAAGGCTAGTACGGTGGCCAAAGTACTGTGGAAAAGTTTTTTTTGTAAATTTGGATTTCCAGTCAAATTATTGTCCGATCAGGGCAGAAATTTTGAAAGTGCAGTGGTGAAGGAGCTATGTCAGATTGGGGGAGTACAGAAAATTCACACAACCCCATATCACCTGCAAGGTAATGGCACCACTGAGAGATTCAATAGGACCTTGATGAACATGCTGGGCACCTTGCCATCACATTTAAAGTCACAATGGCCTGAATATGTGGATGCGATGACACATGCGTACAACTGCTCAATCCACGACTCCACAGGTTACAGCCCATTTTTCTTGATGTTCGGGAGACATCCGAGACTATAAGTGGATTTGGTGTTTGGGTTGCCATCCACCAAGGGTGTTGGTGAATATACCGACTATGTCAGAGATTTGCGGGATTGTCTCACATGGGCATACGAACAGGCAAACCAGTTCTCCAGGAAGGCTAAGAAACAACAAAAAAATTACTATGACCGGAAAGCCAGAGTAAGAGAATTTCAGCCTGGGGACAGGGTTCTAGTTAAGGTGTGTTATACAGAGACTAGGCAGAAGCTGGGTGATCGCTGGGAACCTTCCCCATACCTGGTGGTGAAGAAGCAACCTAGAAGCCCAGTGTACGTTGTTCGTGGTGAGGAGGATGGACGGGAAAGGGTCCTACATGTAAATCTTCTAACTCCGTGCATGTTTCTCCCAGTCACAAGTGAGGACTGGGACCTCAAGCAGATTCAAGTGATAGACTGTACAAGGGGTGAGGGTGAGGTCCAAGATGAAACGGACAGTGAGGGGGATGAACAGTTCTTCGGGCCAGTGAGTGAGGTAAACCTGTTACAAGGTGGTGCTGGTAATGAGAGTTTATCAGAAGTAGAGCAAGGAGCAACTGCAGCCCCGTTAGACAGCTTGGGAGACCAGCCAGTGACCGGAACGGCCGTCAGTCCCCTAGCTGTGCCCCTGAGGAGGTATCCTGGCAGAGAGAGAGGGGCCCCTAACAAGCTATCCCTGGAGCTGCATGCAGCGCATAACAGAACGGTTCAGGAGAAAATTGAGAGAGGACGTGTGATTTGGAAAAGAGCAACGGCCAAATACACTACGCACCCTACCACAGGGCACTAAAAATCCTCGTACCTAATAGGAACACACGAACGCCACTCATAACACAACCCAGGTTTTGATGTAATTAGTTAATTTTTTTGCAGAAATGTGAACTAGAAGGCGAGGTCGCCTTCAGTCAAAGTGAGGGAGGGTGTAAGGGGGTGTTGCGAGTCTTGGTCACTAGGTGTCAGTATTCGCATTATGCAAATTGTTTGTATTTGTGGCTGCGCCTCGAAGAAGACAGTGTTTTATGCTTCTTTGAAGGTGAGACATGTGGCTGGTGTTCTGTAATAATATTCATAGTAATCTGTTAAGAAATATGTTATATTTATGTGTGTTTTGGGAGGGATTGTGAAGGGATGTCAGGCCATATATAGTTCGTTGTCCAAAATTTCACATATGGCTGGATGTTATCGTAGTTTGATACTGCAAGCTGAGAGGAGAGAAATGTGGTGTGCTGCTAGTTTTCTTTGTTTTAATTCGAGTATCAGTTTTTAACGGAGGTTAACTTGTTCTATTCATGCTTGATAAGACAACTGTCTATGCAATTACTTTATTTCTGCAGTTCTATTTTTTTGTTTCTTTGTTTGTAAATGAGAGCTGGTGAGCGTACAGTTGGGGAGTACCGAGGTAATGGAGTTTTGTTTTAATGCAAGAGAATGGTGAACGAATGCGCTCATTGATTGTGAGTTAAGAGTAGGGATAATTTGGTTAAGAGAGTGTTTTATGCTTCTTTGAAGGAACTGCTTGTACTGCGAATAAACACCGCCACCAACTGATTGCACCACATTTCTGCGCTTCCTGGTTTTCCTTCCATAACACCAAAAACAAATCACAACGCAGAGCCCAACTGGGGAGCCGTGTCGGAGACAAAGAAGGGTTACATTAACACTGAATCCAGCCAGCCAATCAGGTGGCGGCTTGGACAGAAGGGGAGAGTTTGTTCCCGCTGACAGAAATTTCGTTTTTCTTTGCATCCTGTCAGCAGACGAGACTGAGGGTTCTCCTGCTGAAAAACAGATAACACCGATAACAACATTTAAAAACAAGTGATTGTAGTCTAATAAGATATTTATTAACCTGTTGCTAATCAGAAAACACCTGAGGGAAAGTATTTCGTCAAGGAACGACGAACGTATGACACTTTTGTACTGGTAAGCAGAAATGCTAACTTTGCATTTGTATATAGTATAGTAGCTAATGCTAGCTCCATATAAACTAGCTTGTATTTTAGGTAGATACAGTGAGAATATACATGTTTTATGATCAGTTTACATGTTTAATACTATTGTTAAAAGAAAAATATTGAGTTTGAGGGTTATTTATCGCATCATAAAGCTTATTTAAAGTTTTGCCGCGAGTTGAGCTCCGTGTGGTAAGCGCATGCGCGAGAGTGAGTTTTGGCGCCTAGTGCTGCAGATGATGACACTTTATGCTGATTAACGCCAGTATTACTACTTTTGGCGTATAAAAGTTGTAAATATAGTGATTAAATGCGATTATTCATTGTATGTGTTGCAAACACTACATATGTTCAGTTATTTGTGAATTACGTTCTTTATTACTGTTTTGTGTATTGTATGGATAATATAGTAATGAGATAAATATGGCCTTATTATAGGTCAGGTTTTTTTTTGTTGTTTGGATGATCACATTTGGACCAATCCATTGATGGTGAGCCTCCCAGACTAACCTAGAGGGTTTTCTACATTCCATGGACAACCATTGAACTGAAACTTAATTCCTTGAGTTGAGCTCTAAGGGCGTACTCACACTAGGCACGGTTTGCTCGTTCCGTGCTGGGGCCCGGTTATCCCCCCTCCCTACTCCCCCTCTGGCCTGCACTCACACTGCCTTCATCAAGCCGGCCCGAGCACGCTTACGTCATCACAATGCCACTTTATTTGGATACAGGCGCGCTCGCACAACACTATGGAGTTCCCAGTTCTCTTTTTATTGTATTTCTGGAGTCGTTTTGGGAGTGCAGAAACACAGTGCAAGCACAGATTTATCGATCATTTGTCATTTGCCGCCATGACTGTTTAACGTGAGCGTCGCATCACTGACATCATGTTTGAGTTCCAGCAAAATGAACCAATCACACGAGGTACCAAGCGGGCCCGGGCACGGATAGCGCTCACACTAGAAGCGAACCGTGCACGAGTCCAAGCGAATCGTGCCCTGGCCGACCTCTTCAAGCAGGCCCGGGCACGGTTCGGAGCTATCACACTAGTCAAACGAACCGTGCTTCGGCAGGGAACCGTGCCCGGGCCCGGATCACAGACCCTAGTGTGAGTACGCCCTAAATATCAACAAAAACTGGTAGGAGGAACACTTGCCTTGCAAACTCCATGGACTGAATAGTTCCATCAACTGTGGGACTAAAAGAGAAGGACATTAACACAGACACACATTGAATTTAAATTGATTTATTCACCCTGAATATTTTGATTTATTTATTTTCTACCCAGATTAGACATAGTCCTTTCTAATATTCTTTTGTGTTTTGTTTGTTTACTTACCCTTTGTAAATAAATGTGAATGCCTTTTCAAATGCACAACAGTGCCAAGTAATTTTCTTGAGTTGCCGGTTGCCTGAGCTCCGTAGCGATCCTGGTACTCTTCTGATTGGCCCATGTGTGTGGGTCATTCCAGGATTTTGGTACATTTCCTGTCCCACCACTTAAATTTCAAATGTAATTGATTTTTAACAATGTACTTGTTATAAGACAAACTGTAAAATTTGGTGGAAAAATAAACTCCTTAGATATTATTCAAAAGAAAAAGGATTATTTAAAATATTTGTTTACTGGCACAAAGGAATTTGCATCACAAGTACATTTCCTGCCCACATGGCAAGACCAATGGTAAGTGCTCTAACAATTTTCAAGGTTTTTTCCCAAATATGTTTGTCCAAGTTGTGTGTGTCACTCAGTGAATGCAAACCTGTTCCTCATATTGTAAGACTAATTTTGAGTAGAGTCAAAATATACTTTATATACTTGTATAACCATATTTGTCCTTGATCTTGTATACATATGTGACGCTGGGAGCGTAGCGAAGGACGAGACACGGATCCCTCTGTGGCGACAGACGTCACTTTTATTTTAACTACATATAGCGCACAAAGAACATGAAAAACAGCAACGTGTAGACTTTAGACAACGACGAGCACAGGACACTGCGCGAGCGCACATTAAATAGACAAACCACATTAGCCCCACGTGATTACGAGACGAGCCACAGGTGAGACGGATTATCACAAGACACAACCACCACCACGAAGATCCACAGACGCAGACGACTGCACGTGGACAACGTAAACACACGCCCAAAAGGGAGGGGCCGGGGTTCTCAACGTGACACCATAGCTAAATTTTACAGTTAGCATCTGTTCCTGGGGTAGACCACAACTTAGCCTTAATTTGAAACCCTGTTAGTCGCAACCCTGTTACTGCATACCAATTACATCTAATTAAAAAAAGCTGCTTCCATACATGAGCTTGACGAATCAAACTTTTTGATAGTCTATAACCTGTAGCTAATAAATATATGACTAAAAATGATCAAATTGAAGATCAAATTTTCAGAAGTGACCACCCCTGAAATCTACCAAAATCCTCATATACCAGTTTAATGTATACATACTCTGTCCACATATCTAAATGCTGATTATTTATATACTTACCTGTAGGCCTGTCGCGATAATTACATTATCGACGTACGATAATTTTTTTTAACCGCGATCATTTTTGCTGATGTCGACAATTGGCCACTGGGTTTCCGCACAAATTTTTTTTACATGAGAATACACCGCAACTACATTAGATTTCAGAAAGGCACGCAGTGCTGCTCTCTCGCAACCCCCCCCCCCCCCCCCCCCTTAAGGGAAGACGAATCTGTGATCAGAGAGCGACATCTACCGGTTAGGAAATGAGTGCAGTACACGGAGAGTGTATGCTCCACACACACAGGTGGAGATGTGTTAGCTCGCAAACGTATTCGAGGCTAACAGGACTCGAAATAATTCGCTTTTTATCACATTATTTAATGGTTGTTTATCATAGTGACCGTAGTACGTGACACCGCACACCTCGCGCGAATCTCCGCGAACGGCAGAAGCATTGATACTTTCCGTGTCACATTTTGTGCAGTGTTGTTCGAAACGATATGCGGTAGTATAAAGAAATACCCCTCAAAAACAGGGGAATGAACATTTACCTGACGAATTTTAATGTTGCTTTGTGTTTCAGGTTTGAAAAGTGCTGGAATTTGTTAGTTTCACAACAAATATCTGTCTGAATTAACAGTTCTCTTGTATTACGTTAACAAATAAGAGCCTCTTGTAATTCCAGGACGAAACATGAGAGAACGTGAAGACGTTAAGATTGGGCGTTTTGAAAATAAACAACCATTAAATAATGCAGAGCCACCGCGATTACATCATTTTCGCTGCCCGGACCCTCGTGCCACGTCAAGTTTAAACCAGGCTTAACTTGCTATATAGCCAAAGAGATGCTGCCGTTAAATACGGTCGAAAAGAAAACATTTCTAAACATGCTGCAAAGATTTGACAAGCAGTATGAACTGCCAAAGAAAACCTATATCTCCCAAACTGCCATTCCAACCTTATATAATGAAGTGAAATATGGCATTCTGAAGGAGATTAAAGACATCTCATTTTACTCTGCCACTACATATATGTGGTCAAGCTCAAATATGACCCCATACATGAGCTTTACAATACATTACATTACTGCACACTGGTGCAATTGTATTATTATGCTACTATAATATTATTGTGGCATATTGTCTTAAAGCTCCTTTGGGGAGCCCAGAAGCAAGAAAAAGTTCTATAATGGCACTTTTAAATGACAATATTATCATTTATCACAATAATATCTGGGACAATATATCGTTCTGAAAATTTTGTTATCGTGACAGGCCTACTTACCTGTTATATATATTTTTTACTATAGCCATTGAGTATATATTTATTTTACATATATATAGATATTTATTGCTTATGTATGTTACATGTGCATTAGGGGTGGGAATCTCCAAGCACTCTACGATTCGATTCGATGACGATTCAGAGGTCTGCGATTCGATTATAAAACGATTATTGATGCATCTTGGTAGTTGCAATCCATGATGAATTAACTTCAATTTTATTTCCATTTTAAAACTCCAATTTTATTTTAGATTTAATCAAACGAAAGCAATATGGCAAGTACAAGGCCACACTCCAGAGAACTGAACAAATGGCGCATTTCCACTAGGGCCTGCTTGGCGCGGTACGGTTCGATACGAGTCGATTCGCAACGGAACGGTACGGTCGCGTTGTGTTTCCATTACAATGGTGAACCACCCCAATGTGGGTGGAGTCGCTGTTGGCGCGCGGGTTGTAGTGTCGTGACATCATTTGTATGCGACCACAACACCGGTGTGACGGGCAGGGTGAGCAACTCAAAAAGGAAGCGATCACGCCAAGTCTCAGGGAAAGAGGATGGTTTAATAGAAAGTGTGCAAACCAAAAACCCGTGCATTGTTCCAAATGAAGGAAATAATAACCAGCAGTCAACTGGTACAAAGACAAGACGTATATAGACGAACAAACAACCCTCAGGTGAGTCGGATCACGGGTCCCGCCCACCTGAAGGACGAACATCACGTGACAAAAAACAGGACCGCTGCCGCTGTAACCGGGGGCGACCGGTAGGGGGGCCCCCCACAACGTGACAGACCCCCCCACCAAAGCCGCACTCCCCTCCGGATGTGCGGCTTACAGCGGCAGCACACAAAACACAAAGGGGCGGGAGGGCGGGGACAAGACAGGGACCCGTTCCCTGCCGTCCTGAGCTGAAACACAAAACATATAAGCTCCTCGTCACAGGACGCAGACCAGGCAGGGACCCGTTCCCTGCAGTCCTGGAGCTGAAACATAAAAACACACAAGTTAGCTCGCCTCCTGGGCGGGACCCTGGACCGACCGGGCCGTCAACAAGACGATAACCACGCCCCGGTCGGTCACAGGGCCCTCGCGCCCTAACCGGCCTTAGGCCGCTTAAGCCCCACTGCTGTGTGCGGACCGGGAGCACATGGCCCAACACACGTCACAGGTGTGGATGTGTGCAGGTCGCCACACTGGGGTGCGGCCACGGCTTCCACCAACCACCTCCCGAACCTACCTCCTCGCTCGGAGCTGACCCCTGCCCTTTCGCTAGGGGTCACCCCAGACTCCTGGGGAGTGAACCCCTCCCCGGGGCCCCTCATCTCAAGGTGGACTCCTCCACCCAACCCAGGAGCGCCAGAGACCAGGGCCCTGGCAATCCGCAACAGGGACACGCTGGTCACCCCGAGCTCGAAGGAGAGGGTCTCCTCCTGGAGACCCCACTAGGTCCGGGAGTACCGCAGTCCACCACCAGGAGCGACCTGCAACACATCACACACACACGCACACAGACAACACATAACACAAAACGCGCACTGCTCCGACCACTGACCCCCCTTTTACACAGGGGGGAAGGGACCCCTTCTTGGCATGAGGAGACACCCTGTCCTTACACCCCAGGCATCCTCCGCCTACAAAGGGGTACAGGGGCTCCTCTTTGCTCAGGGGTCCCTCCCAACCGGTCAGGTCTCCTGATGGAGCAGTGCCTTCTGAGCCACATGTCGTGGCTCAGGAACCCCATAGCTCCCCCCCAAAAACATATTTAGGGGGGGCCCCTCTGGGGAATAACAAAACAAAAAACACAGATACAACATATAACACACACGCACCTAAGATGCCCTCCGTGCCACCTCCAGTGGCACGGGACCTCAAATGGACCCCTCCCCACACACAGTGAAGAGGGGTGCAAGAGAGGAATTACATAAAACAAAGCACGCTACACTCTAGGACAAAACGAACACGCAAAGACAGAACACAAACAAACGGACAGGACCCACCGATGCGCGCGCTCTGCGGAGCGCGACGCGCCTACTCCAGCTCTCTCTCTCTCACCGTTTTCCCCACGGGATCCGCAGATCTTGAGAGAGAGAGAGCTATACGCGAGCGGCTTGCGCGCCACGCCCACAGCGACGCGTCTCTCGGGCTCGCAGTCGCTCACCCCCGTCACCACGGGTTATCGGGTGAGCGAGGCAAAAGGCACCGAGAGACCCTCGCATCTAACGCGGTCTAGCGTGCGGCACGCACCGGTGGACCCGACTACATACACACACGAACACCACCAGCGAAACACACACCACGGCACACTCACACACTCGCTCACGTCCGCGTCGTTATTAAAACAAAACACTACAACGTACATACACACACACACAGAGACGATAACGGACAACGGACATGCGCAATGAGGCACCGGTATTTTCGCTGGTCGAGAGCGGAGTCTACCGGTCCCCAGCTCTAGTTTAAACACAAACAACATTTAAACACGGCGGGACGAGTGGGGACAGACTCAACACTCTCTCAGACAATACACAACAAACACACAGCATGTAGACAAACACTTACCACGAGACATGACCACGAACGAAGGAGAAAGCAAAGGAGACTGGCGGCTTCCGAAAGGTGGCTGGTTATTCTGTGACGGGCAGGGTGAGCAACTCAAAAAGGAAGCGATCACGCCAAGTCTCAGGGAAAGAGGATGGTTTAATAGAAAGTGTGCAAACCAAAAACCCGTGCATTGTTCCAAATGAAGGAAATAATAACCAGCAGTCAACTGGTACAAAGACAAGACGTATATAGACGAACAAACAACCCTCAGGTGAGACGGATCACGGGTCCCGCCCACCTGAAGGACGAACATCACGTGACAAAAAACAGGACCGCTGCCGCTGTAACCGGGGGCGACCGGTAGGGGGCCCCCCCACAACGTGACAACCGGTCAATGCCCCTTAACACATACCATTATTGTATCTTATTTATCTTTATCTTCATTATTGTATGTGGTTCCTCTAATTATTGATAATAATTTGGTATTACTCAAACAGGCTGAACACACCCTGCATAAAAAGCATCAGTCATACAATCAAATGAAATCAAACTTTATTATGAAATATAGATATTTAAAGTACAACATATGTAAATAATATAGTTATAGTTAAAAAAAGTGCAAAAAGCAAATATATACGTATAGCTTTATATGAAATAAATATTTATAGTACTAGAAGCAACATTTTGTGTGCTTTTACTGGCGTCTGTCTCGCATGGTGTTCACAAGTTCGCCAAGCACCCCGAGGAAAGCCCGGTTGAAGGAAACATTTTCCGCCAACTCCGCTCGCCTCGTCAGTGGAAGGGGAATCTTGAATGTAAAAAATAACAAATATTAACCACAAGCATTCCCGTGAAAGCAACAACAATATAGCGTAACTGCACAAAATGTGTAGCACGTCATCGCTGCTCATGCTGTGTTTATGGCTACAGCTAACTAGCAAGGCTAAGAGCTAGCTATTGTACAGTAGTGACTGTGGTGGTAACATTAACTACAAACACAGCTCTAAATTCCTGCGTTTACAATAGATGCGTTCATATTACGTTCATATTACATCTTTTACGAACCTAGTAGTAAAACTGTGAAATCACAATACACTCACCATTCTCCGTGGCCTCCAGCACCGACATTGTCCAGCACGTTTTCTCTTCCGTTACTGGCTAGCCGGTGACCATATATGACATCCAATTGCTGGAACCATTTCCAGTCTTTGCAGTTTGCTCCGCTGCGTCCGTTATGGTCCTTTACCGCCCGGTAATCGCGTTAAGCTTTTTTAGCTTGGACCGACTGGCACTGCTGAATGGACCGCTGGTAGCCATGAGTGGCCATTAGCGCGGAAACCTCGCTAAAAACCTTTACATTTCTAGTGGCCCCGTCCAGTTCGCCCTGGATTTTTTGATCGCTGATTATTAACAGAAAGGTTTGTACCTCGGCGTTTGACCAGGGAACAGACTTCGCTCCTTGGGTTTTAAAAATGGCTGAGGAGTCCATAGCATAGCGGAGGAGTCGCTCTCCTGACGCAACCTGTGACGACACTCCCTGGCCAATCAGTGCCATGCTGTTCCTCCACGTCACAGAACTGTACCGCTTCGGAACGGTTAGAACCTCGAGCGAGCATGTACGAAAATAGTACCCGAAAGTACCGGCTAACCGGGACCTGGTACTAATGGAAACACTCACAAACCGTCGCGAATCGAACCGTACCGCGCCAAGCAGGCCCTAGTGGAAATGCGCCAAAAGAAATACAAACTGAAAAAGTGCACCTGTAGCAGCATGTTTGCAGTAAATTAACAGATTTCAGCAAATGCCAACTCTTAATCAACATTATGTGCAAACAACAAACAAATATGTGGTACCAAAACCACAGCTTCCACACAAGAGTAGAATTATGTGCTAGCAGCTGACTAAAAACAATAATGTGATAAAAAAAAGCGAATTATTTTGAATAATTTTGAGTACACCTTATAAAGGTGTATGAACCCAGCAAACATGACTCTGTTCATTGCGCTGAGGCGCGGTGCGCGCGAAGTTACAAAACTCGAGAGGTGCACGACCTCGCGAATCGACAGCGCGCGAGACCCTCGCGCAAAGGCCAATCGATAGACAGTCATTTGTGAATCGATTCTGAATCGTCCACGTTGCGCATCGAGATGCATCTAACAATCGAAAATTTCCCGCACCCCTAATGTTCATGCAGTTACTCTTCAGTGCACAGCACCCCTGTGGAAGAATCTAGAATTCTGCGCTCTGGTTATGTTCAGCGAGCAGATGCCCAGTTGACTGGCTGTGATGGCTCTCCACCTCCACTGCAGGAGTGGAGGCAGCTTGTTGACTCATGACTGTTCTGGTGTCCCACGTCAGCAGGTGCGGCTTGTGTTGTTTACTATTGTCTCACATAATGGCTGCCAGAACTAATGAGGGTGGCACAAATGTAATTAATCATAATCATGCATAATTATTGCAGCAAAACCCCCAGATGGTAAGGCAGCCATGGCAATTATGGCCTGGTGGTAGGGAACTGGTCTTGTGACCGGAGGGTCGTGGGTTCGATTCCCAGACCTGAGGCCATGACTGAGGTGCCCTTAAGCAAGGCACCTAACCCTAACTGCTCCCCGGGCGCTGGGCTAGGGCTGCCCACCGCTCTGGGCACGTGTGATCCACAGCCCCCTAGTGTGTGTGTGTGTGTGTGTGTTCTAACTGCACAGATGGGTTAAAAGCGGAGGACAAATTTCAATTGTGTAAAAATCACAACTGACAAAATATATATATAAAATAAAAGCAGTGCAGACTGAGGCGGATTGCCCGGGGCAGGTTGTGGGGTGAGGTGTGTCTCCTGTAGGGAGAGATGTTTGCTGAGAAGAAGTATGTAGTGTTCCATCATGAAAGGGTATTCAATGAGTGCTCCATGATGGAGTGTTCCACGATGAAGGTGTATTTCACTGGTGATCATGAATAATTGTGAAGTTGTGAATACTCCAAGTTCACAATACATCCCATGGCTCTAGAGTGCGACCTAATTTCTCAACGGTGCGACTAAAAAAAATCTGAGGTCGCACCGGTGCGACTAGCTGTTCGACGGGAAAAAGTCTCCACTGCTATGAAAGACTCCCTGTGGTTCAACAACACCCTCTGCCTTTCACTGGCAGGCAGCAGCAAACAGATCATCAGATGAGGCCAAGATAATAATCAAGTTTAACGTTGCCTACAATATTGCAAAAGAAGAACTTCCCTTCACTAAATTCAAGTAAGATGCCAAGCCAATTCTATCCTATAAATATCAAGGTGTGCTTTTAGATGCATCTCCATCATGGATTTTACTATGAAAGAGGCCCAGCAATGTCTTTGGTGTCTCTGGAGATGTCTGGAAAAGAGCAAGCAGATGTTGGGCCTAGAGCTGGCTGGGCATGGCTGCCTCCTCACTGGCTGTCAGCTTGTCCACATTACATCACATTCAAAGGACCAGTCTGGAGAATGGGACTTTCTGAGAGAGAGATCTTATGGGATGCAGGGCTCTAGACTAACTTTTTGCACTGGTGTGCATAACTTTTTTTCTTAGGTGCACCAGCACAAAAGTTAGGTGCACCCAAATTTTTTAACTGCATCACATTTAACACCGCAGTTTTACCAGTTTCACTTTTTTTTATTGCTGTCCATATAGACAATATTGACTTGTAAATAATTACCTAACAATTTGTCGCACGCGACATCATTGCTGTATGTCGGATTTACGTTCAAGTCATTTTTCTTCTGAAGATTTACATAACAGCAGATCAGGTAGAGACCAACTGATTTCCACTCTAGGGACAGAGTATGACTGCTTTAGATACAGCTTTCAGATCTTGTAGCGTCTATTAACAGACTATTGACACTTCCAAAGGCACTTCAGTCTGTGTGATTAATTGCTCACATAATCTCATCATCTGTCTGCTTAGTGCTTAAAAATTAAACACACCGAAAAAATGTTTGGGGTTTTCAGAGATGCAAGCAGCACAGTTCTGCTGAATAATTAAAAGTTACACACCAAACTATCAACCATGTAAAACTACTGCTTAATTAAATACTTAAAGAATAAATATAAATTAATTAAATACACAATGTCACGGATGGAACACTTGTAGAAAAAAGCAAGTGAACACGCAAGTCTTAAAGTAAAAATGGGGAATTAACATAAAGGGTTCTCAAACATAAACAGATTTTAATAACATAAAAGGTGCTCAGATATAAAGTTGTGACAGTTAAATAATAATGAACAATAACCAGAAATGAACTGGTACAAACATGACATAAATATCCATCATAAATGACCCACATTTAGGGCATACTCACACTAGGCACGGTTTGCTGGTTCCGTGCTGGGGCCCGATTACCCCCCCTCCCCACTCCCCCTTTGGCCTGCACTCACACTGCCTTCATCAAGCAGGCCCGAGCACGCTTACGTCATCACAACGCCACTTTATTTGGAAAAAAGCGCGCTCGCACAACACTATGGAGTTCTCAATTCTCTTTTTATTGTATTTTTGGAGTCGTTTTGGGAGTGCAGAAACACGGTGCAAGCACAGATTTATCGATCATTTGTAATTTGCCGCCATGACTGTTTAACGTGAGCGTCGCATCACTGATGTTTGAGTCATGTGTGAGTTCCGGCAAAATGAACCAATCACACGAGGCACCAAGCGGGCCCAGGCACAGATAGCGCTCACACTAGAAGTGAACCAAGCCCGAGTCCATGCGAATCATGCCCTGGCCCACCTCTTCAAGCGGGCCCGGGCACGGTTAACTGGGCCGGGCCCAGGCACGGTTCGGAGCAATCACACTAGACAAACAAACCGTGCTTCGGCAGGGAACCGTGCCCGGATCACAGACCCTAGTGTGAGTACGCCCTTAGAGAAAGCCCTAATGGGGACCACCCAGCTGAGGGGCATACACACACCAAAACAACTCAGCACAACTCAAACACTGCCGCTGCCGACAGAGGTGGTCAGGGGCCTCCGCACCATGACAGACGCTGATTTAGAATGGAACATTGTACTAAAAGGAAGCTGTTGAGAGACTATAAAATAAAAGTAGAAAATAAAATGGTTCATAATTCTTGTAGGTTTGGAAAACTGTCTGCATGCAATCTGCACAACAGCAGATATTTTGGTGTTTACTGGACAGAAGAGTTGGGCTGTTTCTTCACAGACATCATCACATATTATTCTCATTATATATGCTACCACTGGGCACTATCATTCGTAGGCATGGTATTAGCTTCCATTGCTACGCAGATGATACTCAGTTGTATCTATCTTCTAATCCAGATTATATCACTACAACTCTCAAGATTGAGAACTGCGTCCAGGACATTAAAAACTGGATGGCATCTAATTTTCTTCAACTAAATTCTGACAAGACTGAGGTGCTGATTCTTGGGCCTAAAGCTGCTAGAAGCAATTGGGCTGATATTCCCTTTACCCTAGATGGTTTTTCAGTAACACCTAAATCTACTGCAAAAAGTTTAGGTGTCACTATTGATTCTGATCTTTCATTTGACGGACATGTATGCAATGTCACTAAGGCTGCCTTTTTCCATTTACGTAATATCGCCAAGCTGAGACACTTACTTTCATTAGCTGACGCAGAGAAACTGGTCCATGCTTTTGTCTTGTCGAGATTGGACTACTGTAATAGTCTTCTAATTGGATGCTCTAAACAGTCCATAAAGAAGCTACAACTTGTACAAAATGCTGCAGCTAGAGTCCTAACTAAGGCTAGGAAATTCGATCATATTAGTCCCACTCTCGCCACATTACACTGGCTTCCGATTAAATATCACATTGAATTTAAAGTTCTTCTGTTAACCTATAAGGTATGGAGTGATTTTTGTTTCAATAGTTCCACAAAAGCAAAAGTAAATCCAAGAGCAGAAAGTATATGTTATGAATGCAAAACAGAAAAAAATATATCAAAAGTATATATTTTTTATATAATTGGTTATTTGAAACTTATTTTCGTTTGCATTTTGACAAGTTTTTGGTTCCATTGTTTTTGTTTTTTTGGATTTTCCCAGTAAGGTCTTTTGCTTCTGGAATCTCTCTTTGCTTCTGCTTCGTTTTTTGCTTCTGACTTTTGGAACACATTTCACGTGTGGGAGGGTCTTAGATGAAGGCGTTCCTCTGCCATCTCCATTGGTCACTGATTCCGGACTGACACGGAGCTCTGAAACCGCCTCTGGGACCAAGCCACGCCCACCCCACCAGCTTCCCAGCGTTTTCAAACATGGCGGAACGCGGTGGTTCTGTTTCACAGTAACATGTAAACTAAGTTTTACCATAAAAGTTTATACAAAGGTTATAATTAATTGGTAAATGGTCTGTAGATATTGCAAATGTACGCTGTATAATAACTACATTAAGCATGGCAGTTAATATTTAGCACACTTCACCAGCGCAAGCTTTTTAAAAATTTAGTGAACTGGATGCAGGCATTAAAATCTGTCACCTTGCGGCGAAATTCGCCGTTTTGAAGTTTTCATATTTTGCGGTAAAACCAACTCTTATGAAAAATAGGTAGATAGTAAAATAAGAAACAAGATTTTTTTGTAGTTCTAAATGATGAACCCTGGTATTTTTTACACTCATTTTTGCCGCTGATGTTATTTATTGGTTCATAAGATGTAATGGTTTTGACTGAGCCATCTGGAATGGCGAAAGCGGCTCGCGTTTACGAATCTGGCTCCATATATTGACAAGACAGGTCAATATTTTTCAGCGCGACATTACCGTGAGAGAAGTCAACAGGGAAGAGCGTGTTTAAAGCTAGCCTTTAAATTATTTTTAATTTAATCGCTGCTGTAGCTTCTGTCACCGTTTTGCTACATTCACAATAGTAGCGACTAGTTACTCGCTCCTCCTGGATCATTCGCTAGCGTCCCCGCGGGTCTAAAGTGAGAAGGAAACTAATCCGCACTCTGCGTTTCAATGGACTACTCTTCTTACTCCCACCCCTCCAAGTTAAAATCTTTTTGTTTTTATCTCTGAGTCGGACAGTGTCTGAATGTCATGTCTGACACGTATTATGTTTAGTATCTCTATGTTCAATGGTTCAATGAATATTGTTCACTTCTTAATAAAATATGGACAGCACAAGATGCATGTGATGTGTGTTTGTGTGTGGTACCTGCAGAACACTGAAAAACTGTGAGTGAACAAAGCTGGTTGTATATAGGGTGGCCACTTTTCAGTATTGCTTTAATTTTGGTATTTGGCTTTAATTTTGGTATTTTTTACTATTATGGATTTTACAATATTTGGCATCACCTCTCGTACACCAGCTGCCCCCCACCCCCCGTCCGTCGCCATACCAAATATTGCAAATACTCATATTTCTTCCACACATCAATGTTCTCTCCATCCAGTTCACTAAAATTTTAAAAAGCTCGTGCTGGTGAGCATGCTTAATGTAGTTATTATACAATGTACATTTGCAATATCTACAGACAATTTAGCAATTAATTATAACCTTTGTATAAACTTTTATGGTAAAACTTAGTTTACATGCTACTGTGAAACAGAACCACCGCGTTCTGCCATGTTTGAAAACGCTGGGAAGCTGGTGGGGTGGGCGTGGCTTGGTCCCAGAGGCGGTCTCAGAGCTCTGTGTCAGTCCGGAATCAGTGACCAATGGAGATTGCAGAGGAACGCCTTCATCTAAGACCCTCCCACACGTGAAATGTGTTCCAAAAGTCAGAAGCAAAAAACGAAGCAGAAGCAAAGAGAGATTCCAGAAGCAAAAGACCTTACTGGGAAAATCCAAAAAAAACAAAAACAATGGAACCAAAAACTTGTCAAAATGCAAACGAAAATAAGTTTCAAATAACCAATTATATAAAAAATATATACTTTTGATATATTTTTTTCTGTTTTGCATTCATAACATATACTTTCTGCTCTTGGATTTACTTTTGCTTTTGTGGAACTATTGAAACAAAAATCACACCATAATAAGGCGTTAAATGGTCTTGCCCCACAATATCTGAGTGAACTCATTGCTTACTACAACCCATCTCACCCTTTGCGCTCCCAAAATGCTGGATTTCTCCTAGTTCCAAAAATTTGTAAGACTACAGCCGGAGGCAGAGCTTTCTCCTTTAAAGCCCCCCAATTATGGAATAGCCTTCCAGCTCCAATCCGAGATTCTGACACAGTTCCAATCTTTAAATCTAGACTTAAGACTCACCTATTTATTCAAGCCTTCAGCTAATATTCCCCTTGTAAGGTGTAGGGGCTTGGGGGGCCCCAGACGTTGAGATTTCTGGTGATCTGAGATGTTGATGCTGTCATCCAGCTGTGTCATGGCATCACTCTATTTGTGACAATGACTTTACTGGAAAGCAATGTCTCAGTGAGCCCTCATGCCTGTGGTCACCTCTGAACCCCTCCCTTTAGTTATGCTGCTATAGATTAGCCTGCCGGAGCCACATGCTCATCACTGGCACGTGAGCTATGTACATTTAAATCAATGGTGGTTTAAATTCATGTCCACTCAGTCTGTATTTCTTCTTGCATGCCTCCACCCAAGACGATTGGATACAGGCACCTGCAGGCACCTGGGGGATGGTCTGGCTTGCCGGTGGATGTGCTGATGCCGGGGTTGGATGAGCAGTTGCCACGAGGGATCGTGCTGATGCTGGCCCGCCTGAGGCCCACCGCCTGAGGCCCACCGCCTGCACTGAGGGGACTAAGGCTGCTTGGCCGGGGAACAGGAGCCTTGACTGTTGCTGTAGAACTTTGAAACCACCCTGCGACCACGGACTTGTGTTAACGGGCCGCCCAATGGAGGATGGGTTCCCTTTTGAGTCTTGGTCCTCCCGAGGTTTCTTCCTAATCCCCACCCTATACGGAGTTTTTCCTCGCCACTGTCGCCTTTGGCCTGCTCATTAGGGATCTGGACCCATACGATTGTAAAGCTGCTTTGTGACAACGTGTGTTGTGAAAAGTGCTATATAAATAAATTTGACTCACGAGACGAGACACGATATTGGGTTCACGAGAACGAGACGAGATTTTAGGAAAACTAAAATGACAATTATATGACTGGACAACAGACTTATTTAACAGAGGTGCACATGCATTTTGAAATGTTTTATTATAACTCTTCACATGCATGATGTAAGCATGAACTTTTAATAAACTTTGTGATGGAAATTTTATGATTTCCCTTTATGCCAGGCTTTCTTAGTATATATTTGGGCAGCATGGTGGCTTGGTGGTTAGCACGTTTGCCTCTCAGCACTGGGGTCTTGGGTTCAAGTCCCTATCTGAGTGGAGTTTCCATGTTCTCCCCGTGTCTGCGTGGGTTTCCTCCGGGATCTCCGGTTTCCTCCCACAGTCCAAAAACATGGAGGTTAGGTAAATTGGCCCTCCCTGACAAATTCTCCCTGAGTCTGTGTCTCTCCCCGAGTGTGTGTGTCTGTGTCTCTTTCTGTTCAATAAAAACAAGTTGTTGTCTGAGTGTGTGTGCATGAATGTGTGTGTGCTTGTATGCCCAGTGGTGGATGGTGCTCTGCCACTAGGGTCTGTCCTCTCTCTCCCCTTCCTGCACCCCATTCAGTCCCCCAGGGGGCTGTGGCTTCCGGTAGAGAGTACGCTGTGCGCAATTGGCTGCCGCTTCTCGCCAGTGTGTGATTGGTTGTCTGTGACGTACAGTTGTGATCAAATTTATTCAACCCCCAATGCTGCGAAGGGTTTTATGGAATTCAGTGCACATTTGTAATTGTGTTCATAATGAAATCTTAAAAGGACTTGTTAAAGAACTAAATGCAACTAAGATAGCATCAATTTTTTTTGTCATAAAGTATTAAATGGCCTTTTTGTGATTTCTTCATTGACACAATTATTCAACCCCTTTACGACTACCACTCCTAAGAACAGAGGTTCATTCCAGTGTTTTCCATCAGGTATTGAAAACATCTGTGGATGTCAACGAGCAGCAATCAAGCATGATAAGCACCAATTAGGCAGATTTAAAAGGACTGTGATACTCAGCTCCTTCTAGACATCTACTGGTGTGTTTCCAAGCATGGTGAAGGCAAGAGAATGGTCCCAGAAGACAAGAGAAGAGGTTATTGCTCTTCACAAGAATGGCAATGGATATAAAAAGATTGCGAAGTTGTTAAATATTCCAAGAGACACTATCGGAAGTATCATTCGCAAGTTCAAGTTAAAGGGCACAGTGGAAACGTTACCTGGTCGTGGCAGAAAGAAGATCCTGACCGCGACTGCTGTGCGCTACCTGAAGCGTAATGTGGAGAAAAATCCCCGCGTGACTGCTAAGGAACTGAAAAAAGACCTGTCAGATGTGGGCACTGAAGTTTCAGCTCAGACAATAAGGCGCGCACTGCATAACGAAGACCTCCATGCCAGAACGCCCAGACGCACCCCCTTGCTGACTCCAAAGAACAAGAAAAGTCGACTGCAGTATGCCAAAAGTCATGTGGACAAGCCACAAAGGTTTTGGAACAGTGTACTGTGGTCAGATGAAACTAAATTAGAACTGTTTGGGACAATGGACCAGCGCTATGTTTGGAGAAGGAAGAACCAGGCTTATGAACAAAAGAACACCTTGCCTACTGTGAAGCATGGCGGGGGGTCAATTATGCTTTGGGGCTGTTTTGCTTCTAATGGTACAGGAAAGCTTCAACGTGTGCAGGGTACCATGAATTCCCTTCAGTACCAGGAGATCTTGGAGGAAAATGTGATGGAGTCAGTCACAAACCTGCGGCTTGGGAGACGTTGGACCTTCCAACAGGACAATGATCCGAAGCACACATCCAAGTCCACTAGAGCATGGTTGAACATAAAAGGCTGGAACATTCTAGAGTGGCCATCGCAATCACCAGACTTAAATCCAATTGAGAACCTCTGGTGGGACCTAAAGAAGGCAGTTGCAGTGCGCAAGCCTAAGAATGTGACTGAACTGGAGGCTTTTGCCCATGAAGAATGGGCTAAGATACCCATAGGTCGCTGCAAGACACTTGTGTCAAGCTATGCTTCACGCTTGAAAGCTGTCATAACTGGAAAAGGATGTTGTACTAAGTACTAAAAAATAATGTCACTAGGGGGTTGAATAAAACTGATAATGATGTGAGCACAGTAAAGACATTTGTGGTTATTCCATCATAAATATTATGTTATGTTTGTCTAATTTATAAGTGCCTCTTTGATATAATTGTAAATAAGATGACTGAAATGATCAAAATCAATGTCAAACTGGCCAAAACACTTTATTTCAGTGGGGGTTGAATAAATTTGATCACAACTGTAGCTGTGTTTACAATTGTAAAGCGCCTTGGGTATCTAGATAAGGCGCTATATAAATTGAAACATTCATTCATTCATATTAAACACATTAGATGTATATGTTAGAGCTTTTTACCTATATATGCGTTAATCATGTAAGTAGGACACTGAAGCTATTCAGTGTCTGGTGTGGCTGTCTTTCCTCTGCCACGTCATCGGCCCACTCTGGGTGCCTAATGTTCCTAGAGTGACCTCGCTCTTATCCATACTGGAGACACCAGCTGGTCTCCTAGTCTCAACATGGAAGTGGCCATGGCAGCACTCAGTCCATTATGCCATCACGAGGATGCTGAGCGTGGATGGGGCATGCGAGGGGAGAGGCCAATATCAGGCATGAAAATATCGGGAGATATTTTCTAGATATTATATATATATTATCATATTGACTTAATAAGCAAACAGAGCACTTCCGAAATCGGCAATTTCAATGACACAGTGGCCAGGTATTTCTGCTCAGAACCATCACAGAGGCCAAATTGCATTCAGTCATCCGAACGTTCTTCATTCATGTTGTGACGCTAAGCGGGATTAGAAGCAGGACCTAGTGCTATCTACGCCGGGACAAGGCAGAATAGTGTACATTTACCACTACATTTACGAGATCGTACATTTACCTCTACATTTACCAGATTGTACATTTCCCAGTGGATTTAATTGGGTTATTAATGGTTTCAATCGTTTTCATTCATAAAACAAAGTTACTGCCGTTTGCTGCAGCTTGCGTTGAACACTCAGAGCTAGCCACAAGCTCTTGTGAAAAATAGGTAGATAGGCCTATTAAGTTCGCGTCAACCCCGTGTAGTTAACGGTGACAAAATAAGAAACAAGATTTTTTTCTAGCGTCTCTGTAGTTCTAACTGGTGAATCCAGGGACGTGTTAGGATCCTCTACTACGCTCTCTTCACTGGCTTCCAGTAGCGGCACGCATCAGATATAAAACCTTGATGCTTGCTTACAAAGCCAAAAATGGACTGGCCCCTCCCTACATGATGTCCATTAGAGGTGTGCCAAAAAATCGATTCATATATCAAAAATTGATTCTCATTTACTACGATTCAGAATCGATTTTAAATGTCCCAAAATCGATTCTAAGTCGCGTTACGTAATTACAAAATTACGCGAGACTTTACGCAGCAGGTTCTGGGACACACTGCGGAAAGGTTTCAAGACAGATGGAGGAAAGAGATATTCAACCTGTTCCGTCTTCATTTAAGGCAAAAATATGGGTTCATTTTGGTATTTACGAATGCCAGGGAAGACCGAACTTGACACAATGTAGCTCGTGTGCAAGGCGTGTGTAACGCGGTGAGCACGGGAACGTACACACAGCGTGAAATAATATAGAGAAGGGTGGACACGAGTGCCGGCTCGCAAAAGCAATACGTTTGACACACGTCACATGTATTAGCGAGAGGGAAACGCGCACGGCGACCCAGAACGAACAAACAACAACACGGGAGACTCAAAGCGCAAGCGAATAGAAATAAAAACCGTGAAGGCATGGAGCAAATAGAAACAAAAAACAACGCGCAAAATACAACGCGGGAAAACTAACAGTTAACCATAGTGAGACGGAGAAAGAAACAAAATAACAACAGTAACTAAAAAACAGCGCGGATAAATGCAACGCGAAAACGAAACCAAGGACACCAGAAGAAGTAATTGGCAAAAAACGCCGCAGCAAAATAAAACCCTTCACAAAAATAAAGGCAAAACGGATAGGAAGAAATGCAGTATTGGGAAAACTTGAGATGGGTCAGAAAGCGACGCAGGAGATAGATACTCGAATAAGTAAAGAGAAAGCATAACAGAGAGGTGGCGAGACACCTTCAAACGAGAAGCAACCACAGAGAAAGCAGAGACTGGCTGAGAACGTATGGTTACGCCACCTATAGTCTGGGACTGACTCTGGTGCCCCTAGCCACGGCTGGGGGAACAGCATCCGAGCCAGCCCTGACAGCTTGTAAAATGAAGCTCAAGAATTTTGGTAACAACAATAAGCATTTTATTTTACCAAAGCACATTATTTTTGTTAATTAAATGTGAAAGACACTTTGTTTTCTGTATTTGTCATTCTGTCTTGCAAAGCAGACTGTAGTAGATCATGCAGATTTTATAGACTTAAGCAGAAATTTTTATAAATCAATTCGTTTTTTGAATCGAAAATCGTTTTGAATCAAAAATCGTTTTGAATCGAAAATCAATTTTGAATTGAATTGTGGCCCCCAAAATCGGAATCGAATCGAATCGTGAGATAGTAAACGATTCCCACCCCTAATGTCCATGGTCAAAAGCCGATCTGTACAGCGAACACTTAGAACCTCAAGCTTGGCTCGACTTGAAACTCCATGCTTAAAGTCTCATGGAAGACAAAGCTCCAGACTATTCTCCGTCCTGGCTCCAAGATGGTGGAACGATCTTCCATTAGCTGCTAGGACTGCAGAGTCTATTGCTATCTTCAAGCGTAGACTGAAGACTCACCTGTTTGTTGGGTGCTTACCATAGCACTAACTCAGTCATAGGGCAGTCATGGCCTGGCGGTTAGGAAACTGGTCTTGTGACCGGAGGGTCGTGGGTTCAATTCCCAAACAGGCCATGACTGAGGTGCCCTTGAGCAAGGCGCCTAACCCTAACTGCTCCCCGGGCGCCGGGCTAGGGCTGCCCACCGCTCTGGGCACGTGTGATCCACAGCCCCCTAGTAATCACTAGTGTGTTTGTGTGTGTTCTGACTGCACAGATGGGTTAAAAGCGGAGGACAAATTTCGATTGGGGTGTAAAAATCACAATTGACAAAATATGGCACACATTTAACTCAGCTGATACCACTTGCCGTTGTTATTAAATTATATGTCTGTCTATGGTTATATGTGCTTCTTGGCAAACTTGCCTAACTTGCAAAACACTAGGTAATGATACTGACTCCTGTAGTTTAGTAGTAGTCTGACTCAATGGTGTCTTGAATTCTGGCTTATCTGTGCTATTTCCTAGGATGTATTCTGTGATCAGAAGCAAAGCACTTTGTAAGTCGCTCTGGATAAGAGCGTCTGCTAAATGCCGTAAAATGTAAATGTAAAATGTAAATAACATTCGTGCCAGGGCTGAAAAGGTCGAAGATGAAGTTGTAAACTCTTGTCATTTCATAGCCTACACTGTGCTTTAGCCCATGTTAGAAGCTGTTGTGATTTTGGGTTTTTTGCTTAGCAATTAACATGCTTTGTTTATTCTTTTAACATAATACATAAGCGAAATGTAACCACTGTTTAAAAGAAGTGAAGTATAATCATTGTTTAATGTAGAAGTAAAATGTAACCACTGTCTAAGATGTGTCCGAGCTGTGAACCCCAGGGAGAGGATGTGAGCAGACCACACTGTAGAGTGAGATCTAAAAAGCAGAAGGCGTAGCCTGATTGTGCCGACGTTGGGGAAATATGAATTTACAGCATCTTCATGAATGGTGGCCTCTTGCCGGCCTATCAGTCCATACACAGGAACCATATGTCCATGTTGGGATTGCAGAGAAGAAAGAGAAGTATTGTATGCTTGAAGAACAACACCATGTAAGGTATAGAAGAAGATCTAAGCGTTTGGGGGCGGAGAAATCATATATAAAGACGGCATGCTCAAACACTTGTTGGGTCTCTGATGTAAAATGTTAGAATGTGAGATCCCCAGAGATATCTCTGTTTTAATAAAGGCCTTTTTTGTTATTGCTATAATTTTGGTATGGTGGTTCCTGCTATCTCCTTCCCATCAAACGAACACGCTGGGCTAAAGTGGTTGATAGAAGTTTACAGCCCACAACAGTTGGTGACCCCGACGTGATGGGAAGAGAGATTTTTGGAACACGTCTTCTAAAATACTGTTAGTTCGTCTGAGCCGGCTCAATTAAAGGTAAAGCAGAATACCTGTTACAACAAAATTTCTGCACATTTGTATAATACCAAATTGTGATGAACTAATGGTGTTTGGTCGATGCTAAATTAAATAGCAATTTTTTAAAAAATTTTTATTATCTTTTTTGGTTTGGTTTAAAAGGTAAAATATATGGTTTAAAAGGAAAAAGGGTTTCAGTCCCTAAAAGGAATATATAGGGTTGGAGTCCCTATGAAAACAGGGTTGGAGTCCCTAATGGCCTAATAAGTGTTTCTTTGTTTCCTGGGGTGTGGCAAACCCTCCCGTTTGCCTGACGAGGCGACGGTAAGACCGAGCGGCGTTCTCGAATCAGCTGGGTCACAGGCGTCCCGGGGACTTGAGGTACCCCCAAAATCGCCTGGTTTCGGACCAAGAACCTGAATTGATTGAGGGTGGTAAACCTTACGGTGTCAACAGAGCCCTCAATCTATTAAAGTAAGGTTGAAGACGACTGCAGGTGAGTATCAGTTTTTTTATCAACAACAATGGCTGGTGAGGAAATGCGAAACGTATGTAAAAGTTTGATGTAAAATGGTTGGTTTATGGTGTTGGTTTATGTGAGTGGAAAACATATAAGTGTCCACATATAGGAACAAATGACTGTGACTTGTAAAGTAATTCATACAACTAATGTTATGAGACATTAAAAGTATGAGGTGACCAAGACAGGCAGGCGACGATTGTGTGTCTATAGGTGACATCATTGACCATAAATCATCACAGTCTCTCTGCAAATTAGAATAACTGAAAGAGCAACATGAGAATGTAGGAAGACTGAAGCGAGCGCAGTTAAACCGTAAAATAATCAATTGTGAAAGAGAACTAGCATTGCGATGCAAAATATAAGGTTGTTGGCTTGGGCTATCGGGGAACAGGCCAGGAAGATAGCAGACAGTCAGTAAAATGTGCCACCTTATGATCAAGGCTCGGTAATGCCCACAGCTTCCTCACAGGAGAGTGCCACCAAAACTCAGGGAGAAGTAAAAGGAATCTATTCAGTGGTTAATGTAGAAACAAGAACAGTCCAAATAGTTAAAAACCCCAATAAAGAGTGTAAAAAACCCATGTCCCAAATAGTTAAAACCCCCAACAAAGAGTGTAAAAAACCCCATGCAAATTCAGTCATTCGACAAGATGAGAGCAAGCAGGGGGGGGAGAACTGCGACCAATGAGGAAGTGAATCTGAGCACTCTGAAGAGACTGAAAGAGAGGAAGTGGTGAACAACATTAGAACACGCTGCACACAGAAGACAGGCAGGCGAGCAGAGGTAAAATAAATAAATAAATAAATAAATAAATATAAAATAAAATAAAAAACGTGCTAATCCTGCTAAAGGAATTAAACTAGGAAAGACCAAGAAGGGAGTTAAGGGAGCAAGAAAAAGGCAAATAGACAATAAAAGTAAGTCAGGTCGTGCGGTAAGGGTTAACTGCAAATTAATAGGGACTGGGTGGAGATAGTTATAGATGGCGCACACACCGGGATAAGCGAAGTGAGTAAGTGACGTAGACATGCCAGAGTGAAACGGTGATGTATTTGGCAAGTTAAACTAGATAAGTTTTGATAAGATATTGGCTTTGGGAGACGTTAGAGGTGTGGTAGCACGTTGATGCACTATCATACATTCATTGTATAGTTCTGCCTTCATTTGCCATCTCAGCTGTTTCTAGTTTATATCTCATTATTGTCTGGGATTTAGTTCCTGGTTTTATATGTTCTGATCGTGGGTTATTGTGTTAGTGATCTTGTGTTTTTTCCCTCTGTTACTCTGGTCAGTCGGGTCATAAGTTTGTTTAGGTAAATGTTTAAAAGCTTTGCTGGTATTGGATTTTTACTTCATCTAGCCTCCTTATCCTTAGTTTGTTTTGATGTCTGGTTATTAATGAAAGTATGATAGATGTTCATGCATTATTAGTGTTTGAATCTGCCTGTCTAGCAGTTTTGTCTTCGGTTTAGGTTACTGACATGTTCCCTTGCTACACATGTTTTTAGCAGTCTGGTTTAGTTAATAAGGTTCTGTTTTGTTTCTGTATCGCTAGTTGCTTTAGTTCTTATGGTGTTTTCCCTGTGCCCTGTGTTCTGTTAACATTCCCTTACATATAAATTTCTCTTCCTTGCATAGTCACGGTGGACCTTCATATTCTTAGTGTTAAAGTGCACTGTAAAACCCAACAAGTTCACTGAACTCAAAAGTTTTGCTGTAACCGATTACCTAAGAAATGTTAAGTTCATGTAATATAATTTTTAAGTACAGTTAACTTAAAAAAGAATAAAACTTTAAATAAAATATAAGTTTAGGAAAATATTATTTTTTAAGATATATATATATTTAAGTACTGCATACTACAATGCTTGAGGGTTAGGGGTCTTGCTCAGGGGCACCTCAGTCATGGCTTCAGGTCTGGGAATCTAAACTTAAAACATAACAAAAAGTTAAGACAGTGCAAAACCTTAATGCTGGGTTTACAGTGTAGTTTTCCCGCACCAGCCGCACTGTCCACCATGTTTGTTCAAAAATCACAGTATGTTAATTAGATGGTTTTAACCAATAGGCATGCAGGAGCGCATTGTGTCAGACGCTCGGCAAATATTAAACGAAAAACAATGAGTTTAGTGATTGTCTTCACTTGAAAATGTTGAGCTTATTGAGATTAAAACTTGAATATCATTGTATGAACTTTAATGTTTTAAGCTGTTTGAACTGTTTTGCAGTTTTGCTTACAAATAGAATAATTTTAATGAGTTCACCACACTGTCAGGGAATACAGTGTGAAGTTACTGTTTAAGTTAAGTGCTTTTCAGTATGCAGCAAGCACAACTCACCTGCTACATGAAGTACCCCTCACTAGACATAATGGAACATTAAGGTGAGGCCCTCTGTTAAATGGCCAGTACATGCAGCATCCGCCATTTCTAAAGTCACATGGTTGGATAGGTCAACTCCCACAAGTTATCAGAGCCAAGCAGCATACATCCGGGTGTCCCAATGCTCACACCTTAACTGGTTTAGAAAAGGGTGTACGCAGGCAGTGTACGCGTACAGGGGCCCGCCCCAGACTGCTCAATATGTTCTCTATCTGCAACAGGGGTGGGAGTACCCACCAATGAGATTTAACTCAAGTTTAAGAGGGAGGGGTCGGGCAAGGGGCAACGGTGGTCAGGGTTGTCCTGGCAACTGTGGTTGTGGCATGTCGGGTGGATGTTTCTTTGTGGGCAGGAGTGTTGCTGGTCGAGGGAGTGTCCTCAGAACGCCGTTGGACAAAGGAGGTCCAGAAGTCCGTATGTACCAGCACCAAACCAAAGCTGCGGCAGACCCCATGCTGCCCCTCACTGCCCGTACTCAAAGGTTGTCATTTCTGGTTGAAACAAAGGAGCAACTCAGCAATCAACTGTGTTTTACCTGATGCTGATTCTGTGACCAAAGCCTGCATAAAGCTGTTCCAATGACTGTGCAATGTGGCCAGCAGCCCATTAACCACAACTTCCTCATATCAGAGACTGCACGTGATAACGTCCGCAAAAGAGACATTTTTTAAACTAGGAGCTACTGTGTTATGTAGCCCTCTAGGACTGGTGATCTCCACGGAATGGCCTCCCATAGTTCACATCTTCTGGAGCTACACTCCTGCACTGCGAGGAGCGTCCACTCTGTCTTCATGGCCTAGAAGCTGTGGATCACTCTGAGCCTTGCGTCCTGCCACCCGACCCACTGCATGTTACTTTGTTTTATGACCAATAGGGGATCCAGATTATGGGGAGGAATTTGAGGAAGAGCTACAGGATAAGGTATGGGAGATTGCAATCAGGAGCATATGGGTGGAGCCTGAGGGTGTGGTGGTCCCTGTGGGGCTGACACCTGCTTAGCGACGCTGGTATGATTAGGAGAGCCACTATAGCTAAGAATTGGGTAATAACTAATATTCCATGTGTGAGCTATGCTAAGTCTTGTAATACTTGGTTTATTAAAACAATGTCATTTGTTAAAGTTATTCTAATGTGATATGTTGAGCAGGTTCCAGGAGAGAGAATGCTGCGATCATCTTGACCATAATTTAATTTTAGATCAGATAACAGCTTCTCTGGGGTCAGAGGGACCTCATGACGTTGGCCTCATCTCACAGCCACCAGCTGCGTTTGAGACACAGGCAGATTACTCTAGATGTTTCTGAAACACCCTCTTGTGGTTCAGAAAAAAGGGGGGGGGGCAGGAAGGTGCTGATTTATTACATCAACTTGTTTAAATAAATAAAACAGCACACATAGTCACAAGACATTCATTATATATTCTAACCAGTCACAGCGTCATGGCTTTTGTAAAATTACAAATGTTCACACTACAGAAGGTTTTGTGTTTTAAAACTTAATGTTTTCACTTGAAGGAATTAATATGGCATGGCATGTTACAGGTCTGGCACATGAGTGTGTAACTGAGGTGGCATATGCAGCTAAATGGAACCAATTCCTGGGGTAGAGAACATGTGGACAGATTCAGGAGTCGAGATGGTGGTGTTGAATCAGGATTTGTGGTGGTAATGGAAGCTCAGGGAGACGCAGGCGAGTTCTGGGTAGCACATTCAGGTAAAACTGGGTAGTACAATCAGCACAGAGGGCTGAGATTTTGGCTGTCATTGTAGCACTAAGGTGGGTGGAAGGCAAGGAAGTTAACATCTGTACACACTCTGCGTACGTGGAAGGAGTGGTTCATGTAGAACTCTGTACAAAGAGAGCAGGTTACACCACTTCAGGAGGTAAATTCATTAAATGATAAGAAGATGTAAAAGGTGTTACTGTTGGTAAGAGTTGCTATCATTAAATGTTCAAGTTATCAAAAGGGGGCAATTTAATACAGAGTTAATGCAGCTGCGGACGTGGCCGCTAAAAAAGGCAGGATATGTTACAGGAGCCCATCAGATGGTTTGCAGGTCAGAGGACAGTGGTCTCTCTGCCATAGGATTCAGAGCTACGTTAACTACAGGAAAAATGTTGTGGTTCAATAAAGGTGGTAAATGGGGTACGGAGGTTTGGAAAGGACCTAATGTGAGACCGATTTTACCAAGTCAGTTGATTTAATTCAGTGTTGTCTGAAGCACACGAGGTAGCAAAAATGAAGGAAAATGTGTTACTGGTCACACCCATACTTAACTGACTTAATAGCAGACTGGACTGAAAATGTGAATATCTGTAATGCACATAACTTGTGTTTTAAGACCAGGTCTAAGCAAGTTTCCTGGGCAATAGGAGCCAGGAGAGGAGATCCAGACTGACTACACTGACATGTTAATACCAGTACGGGGACTAAGGTATTTGTTAGTGACTGTGGATAAATTCTTATGTTGGGTAGAAGCATTTCCCACCAGGCCAGAGGACTCTAAGTTGGTCTGCAAAATGTTGATAAAATTACTGGATACTGCACCATTGTATAATAAATTAAGTGTACTCAGATAATGGGATGCACTTCACTACCTAGGAGCTAAAATTTGTGGAACAAAATTTGGGTTTGAGACACAAATATGGGTTGGTTTATCATTCTCAATCTCAGGGTAAATTGGAAAGGATAAATGGTAACAAAGGATAAAGGAAAAGATATGTGCACAAATGTATGTGTTTGTATTGTTGGCCAGAAGATCTTCAGTGAATTTCGTTACAGGATTCACTCCGTATGAGCTCATATGACAGCGAGAAGTTTTCGGGGGCCCCCCAACGCGCTTGCGACATCCCACAGGAAAACCACAAGGTTGTACAAATAATGGTAAAATGCACTAAAAAGCTGTCTGTGAAGCTTATTCTGTCCAGGAGGAGGAGTCAGAATCAACGCCATGAGCAGATCCACCAGTCACCAAATCATTGAAAAAACATCACACGCCATCCAATTGAAGGGCAAAGAAGAAATGTGGTATCACTTCAGCCAGTGCCGACCATCAGAACCATTGAGCGCGCAGAGATACGGAGCTCTCAAACAACGAGTTAAAATAACACTAGAGCTGGGGCACGTTAAAGGCCTAGTTTAACATTGTTTATTTGACTTTGTTTATTGTTATTTGTTTTTTGTTTGTTTGTGCATTATTATTAAAGTTGGCACTAATGTGATGATTACTATGTAACAGAATGTTAACGGGCCGCCCAGTGGAGGATGGGTTCCCTTTTGAGTCTTGGACCTCCCGAGGTTTCTTCCTGTTCCCCACCATCATAGGGAGTTTTTCCTTGCCACTGTCGCCTTTGGCTTGCTCACTAGGGATCTGGACCCGTATGATTGTTAACCTTGTAAATCCTGTAAAGCGATTTGTGACAATATGTGTTGTGAAAAGCACTATACAAATATATTTGATTTGATTTTGATTTGAATGTGAAGCCATAAAATGTTTGTCTCACCAGGACATTCAGGGGACTGCCCCCTGTGTATGTGGGTCCATGGTGGGTCAAGGCCTTTATTATCTTAATAGTAACTGTAAAATTGTTGTTGTATTCCATGCGTAAGAAACTTAGTGTGATGGTTTATCAGCACGGTGATTGAACAGAGGAATACTCAGGGACAAGCAGCTATGATGTCACTGTTGTATCATGGGGAGTCAGATGAGAGGGTAACATTGGAAGATATTTTGTGATCTCTGTTTTCTCAGAGATCAAGAGAGGGTCTGTTGTGATTTTGGGTTTTTTGCTTAGCAATTAACATGCTTTGTTTATTCTTTTAACATAATACATAAGCGAAATGTAACCACTGTTTAAAAGAAGTGAAGTATAATCATTGTTTAATGTAGAAGTAAAATGTAACCACTGTCTAAGATGTGTCCGAGCTGTGAACCCCAGGGAGAGGATGTGAGCAGACCACACTGTAGAGTGAGATCTAAAAAGCAGAAGGCGTAGCCTGATTGTGCCGACGTTGGGGAAATATGAATTTACAGCATCTTCATGAATGGTGGCCTCTTGCCGGCCTATCAGTCCATACACAGGAACCATATGTCCATGTTGGGATTGCAGAGAAGAAAGAGAAGTATTGTATGCTTGAAGAACAACACCATGTAAGGTATAGAAGAAGATCTAAGCGTTTGGGGGCGGAGAAATCATATATAAAGACGGCATGCTCAAACACTTGTTGGGTCTCTGATGTAAAATGTTAGAATGTGAGATCCCCAGAGATATCTCTGTTTTAATAAAGGCCTTTTTTGTTATTGCTATAATTTTGGTATGGTGGTTCCTGCTATCTCCTTCCCATCAAACGAACACGCTGGGCTAAAGTGGTTGATAGAAGTTTACAGCCCACAACAAAGCCTTTTGTGACAAAATAAAAACACGTGAACCCTGGTATTTTTTACACTCATTTTCGCTGCTGATGTATTTATTTGTTCATTAAGACGTAATGGTTTTGACTGAGCCATCTGGAATGGCGAAAGCGGGCTTCTCGCGTTTACGGATCTGGCTCCATCCATTGACAAGACAGGTCAATATTTTTCAGCGTGACATTACCGTGAGAGAAGTCAACAGGGAAGCCTCTGCGTTTCAATGGACTATTCTTCTTACTCACACCTCCCCCCCCCCTCCGGTCAACTGGTACTGTACCAGCTACCCCCCCCCCCCCCCGTCTTCTCTAACCCCTGACCCATTTTCATGTCTGAATATACATCTGTCAAATCATGTGTTAATTATGTCTAGGGTTGTGTTTAAAAAATCAATTTTCAATTCAAATCAATCTTTATTTGAATGATTCGATATCGATTTATTAAACCTGAGATCGATCTTTAGATCATTTTCGGTGCGCGGACGCTCACGCCGGTCGCGACGCGTCAAGTATAAAGCTGTGAAGTTTTCTCAACAGCTGGCAATATTGTTACTGCACAAAGGAGCTGTCTCACTCCTCAACATGTTGATCCGCTAATTTTCTTGCAGAAAAATTTGACAATCTCTAAGATGTTTTTGTTTACAATATTCAGAACTATGTTCATAAATGTTTTTGTTATTTGCACTTTAAAGGGCTGTTCAAAACCGCTTTCAATGCCTTTTCTGGTAAATGTGGAAGTGTGTGCATTAATTGATATAAAAACACTAATATCACAGTATAAACACTAATATCTTAATACATTTTAATAAAGTTTGAGTGTTCCTTGTATCATTACAACATTTCACATTCAAACTACACTTTTTATTGTAACTGAAATTTCCCTATAAGAATCGATATTGAATCGGATTGAATCGAAAATCAAATTGAATCGGGACCATGTGAATCGAACTGGGAAATCAGTGGTGATACCCACCCCTAATTATGTCATGTTTACCCAATCATATTTAGTTAATCACCTCATGTTCACCTCGTGGACACCATGTGTGCTTATGATTAAAGTATAAAAGATGAGAGTTCCCAGGGGGGAATGGGCTCTCATTTGCAGACGCCTTGTGCATTTGTAACGGGTACCTCAGAAGAGGGGTCTCTGGGCTCTCTGGAACTAATCCATACTTGCTTAATAAAACCATACTTGCTTAATACATTTATTTTACTCTATTATCTTATGCCAGGTTCACACTACACGACTTTTCAGTAGTCAGGTTTTTGTGCCGTTCGCACTACACGACTGGTTGTGCTGTAATCGCGAGTCTTTCAGTTGTTGTGGCTTTCACACTACATGACTGATCGGCGACGCGGGCTCACGAATTACACGACTGGGGAATCGCCAACTCATCTGGCTGCCGTCCAAAAACACGAGAACACGAAAACGAAACTCTCGCGAGAACCAGCAACACCACGTAGAATAAAGGTAATTTCCCTTAAAAAAAGCAAGCAAGCACTCTAAGTTGTCGCTGCGCTGATTTGTAGCGAGAAAAGAAAGAAGAAAAAGAAAAGAATATGGACAAGACGTTGGAAAAAGGCACGGGGCCAGCAGGGACTGTCTGTTCTGCAGAGAGAGTTGGAGGTAAATATTTTATCAATGAAACGTACCTGTCTGTTTGTATTGTGAAAAGGCATGTGTATATGTACATGTACTCCACATTTTCGTTATTATTATTATTTTTATTAAACACTCCATAGTCCCAAGTTGCCAGAATTATTTCATCTCTCCGTTGCAGTGAACATAGTCAATCGCACTATTTCTCCAGTAGGCCGTAAGGTGAACCCCGTTTTCGTTCTGATCCGCTCCGCGCTTTCCGAACTACATGCCCGTTAGCTGATAAAAATGTTCAAGTTATATTGCACTTACCAAAAAAGTTTCGCGTCACAGAATCCTGTACTTTGTTTAAACCGAGACGTTTTCTGAAGAACTATTTTCCTCGCGCTGAATGACGATTTTGACGTCACATGACACCGCGTGACCGCGCTAAACCAATCACATAGCCGATTTATGACAACAAACTGGAAAAAATGACAACCTGCCTAGTGGTGTCAAATATAACCTACAGAAAGGAATCTCCCAAAATATAATTTTATAGTGGGCATAAAATAATTATTATCAATTAATATTATTTTATGCCCACTTTATATACAATAACGCACTATTTAGTATTTATTTGGCCCTCAGAAATACATGAATGAGCGTTATCATAATGCTCATTCATGTATTTCTGAAATACATGAATAATAGTATAAATAGTGCATTATTTACAGCACAAATCACAATTATGCAAGTGACCTTTCATGTTGTCATTTTGGTCAATTAATGGAAACAATTCCAATAATTATTGATAGCCATCCATGTGTTTGTAACAGGGGCTAAACAAATTCCTTTATTTATAGAACAAACAACTATTGTGCAAGTGGATGATAAGGTTACCTTTTCATGTCGACATTTTAATAAATAAATGGAAATAATTGTAATTATCAATAATTATCAATCAGGACCCTTCAGGTATTCATTTATTCACTAACAACACATTAAAAAAACAATCAAAACAATGAGGGCATACACATCAACTGGCATTTACATCAACCGGCATAAACGTATATACATAACCATAATAAAAGGAATGATAATGATACAAATAGAATAGCAGCAAAATATATATCTCTCTCTCCCTCACACACACACACACACATTCTATTCCTCACTGTCAGTGTCAGAGCAGCTATCATCATCTTTATCCTCTGTTTCCTTTGTGTTCACAAAGCTGGAACACCTGCACAAGTCTGTACAATAGAGTCCTGCAGAGAAACAGGAGCATCTGTTTGTCTCACAGGCACTCCCTCTGCAACCACAGTGTATGACATGTAGAACAGAATCAGGGGCTGGATTTCTTGTCATCCATGTCACTTGAAGATTTCCATCTTCCAGTCTCTGTCCTTGATGTGAATGAGGATGCTCTACATACACACACACACACACACACACACACACACACACACACACACTCTGTCCTTGATGTGAATGAGGATGCTCTACATACACACACACACACACACACACACACACACACACACACACACACACACACACACACACACACACACACACACACACACTCTGTCCTTGATGTGAATGAGGATGCTCTACACACACACACACACACACACACACACACACACACACACACACTGTCCTTGATGTGAATGAGGACGCTCTGGTCATCCTTCACTTCAGCAGCTTCCTGCAACTTGCCTTGTACAAAAGAAAAGAACAAAGGATGAATAAATAGGCAGGCAAAAAAATGAAGACTTAATTTTTCCTGGTGGTGTGGTGTTGTAAAAATGGTGCTAGGTGTTGCACCCAAAAAAGGATTTCTTGTGCACACAGATGTACAGCACAGCCAGGACACACCTCTAGAGGACACACCTCTAGAGACAAGTGTGGTTGCTGGGGAGCGGCATATTATAGACATAGTTATGTATTGGAAAGTAATTTCACACCCACACACATGCACAACACATTATGGCAATTCAGACATACATTGATATTAGAATTAGACAAATACATGGATTGTGTAGCAGTGTAGGCTACATAGTCATTCAACTTCTCCCAACAACGTGTGTGTGTGTGTGTGTGTGTGTGTGTTGGGGGATGGGATGCATTTGCATAGACTACCTACTGTGTGGTGGGGGTGAGGGTGATACCCAGTCTTACCTGCAGTTAAAGTCTGTGTTTTTGTCAAAGCTTCTTTATGACGTCTGTCACCCGCAATGACAAATTTGCAGCCTTTCTTGCGAATGATGCAGATGGCAGGAAGAACGGGGCCGGAGTTCGAGATGGAGAGGCTTGATCTGGACCGAAGTTTCCTGGATGGAGTTCTTTCGATCTCTCGCTTGTCAATAATCCTCCGGTACCGTGTGGGATGGAAAGCCGCATCATCGGGAATTTCTTCAAAATCCAGTTCAAGACTGTTTGAAACTTTCTGCTACGTTTCTGCACTCGCCCCTCAAATCTAGCCACTGCCGAAGACTATTTTGATAAGTATTCCACCTTGTCCTGGTGAAATTCTGTATTTCCTCATGCTTAACAGACGATATATGCATGTAACAAACCTTACGTTTCGAAGATTTCTTTTTTTTTGAACACTTTCGGACGAGATTTCTTCTTCTTCGGTACTGCTGGATGAACACGCTGCTACTACGATGGCTGCTTGTGTTTACTAGCTCAGCTGACATACCAGCTATCCGATTGGTCCATTCTGATGATGTCTCAACCGTGGCACCTTTCGCGAGCCAAAGTGTTATTACGCCTGCCGAATATGTACATATGCCTTGCCGGGCACTAGTCCTTCCATTAAACGCTGCAAACAAAAAAGTACTGTATTTGGAGCAGCAAAACTTTTTTTAAAACCTCAACATAACTCGTTCTTTTTATGAGCTGAAGCATGTTTGGTTCGGAGAGCACGGAGTGGAATTCTTTTTCTGAAGGACTTTTCAATGCATACTGGACTCAGTATATACTGGATACTGCATACTGGTCCTCGTAGTAGTATGCAGTACAGTTTCCAGTATGCGACAGAAGCAAAGCACACTACAGGGTCACGTGAACGTAGCGTTGCATGATGGGATGCAGTACACCACGAAGATAGCTCTGTTCGCGTACTGGAATATTTTGCGGAAGTAGTAGGTCATCCGGGTATGTTTCGCGTACTGGAAATTTTCATTTTGGTCACATACTGCATACGGCATACTGATTTGGGGCTCGATCAGTATGCCAGTAGTATGTAGTAGACTATTTCGAACACAGCCCATCTCTCTGGTCAGCGGTGCGTACAGTCGCAACGCAAACACATCATCAGAGCATCATTAACCACAGAGTCAAAAGGGCTGACATTGCTGGGGCAACGCTGCTTGGGGAGCAGGAAGTAAAACGCGGAGTGGATTTTAAGCTGCTTCGGCTGATACTGAGACACACCGCTCCATCCTCTATTAAAATGGAACTGTTGAATGCACAATCCCTGACAAATAAATCCTGCTTCATACACAATCATATTTTGGACAAGTGTCTGGATTTGATGTGTCTTACAGAGACCTGGCACAAATTAGATAGTCATTCAGTCCTAATAGAAACCTGCCCTACTGGCTATCACTACCTTCAGAAAGTTCGGAGTAAAGGACGTGGTGGCGGCCTGGTGATTATTCATCATGACAACTTAAAGTTGATCCCAGTGCCCATGCCTGAGGTGACTTCATTTGAGTACATGGCATTCAAATGTAAAACCTCTTTTGCTATGCAAATTTTACTCATCTATCGAATGATTTCTTGGAACTACTTGACTGTTTTAACCTTAGACAGATTGTTGACGTCCCCACACACACCTGGGGACATACTCTGGACCTGGTGATTATGGACACTGCCCCTGCCACCCCTGTTGCCAATTTGTCTGTTTATGACTTGGGTGTGTCTGATCACAAGGCGGTTTTCATGAAGTTGTCATTCCCTTCATCTCTCAAAAATCCCAAGCGCAAAATATCCTTCAGGAACCTTCAGTACTTTGTTGGATGTTCGTGCTCCAGTCAAAACCAGAACGGTCACCTTTCCTCGCTCAGCCCCTTGGTTTAACAAGGAGCTACGTAAGATGAAGGCGGCTGGACGTGTCCTTGAGAGACATTATACAAAATCTGGTCTTACTGTTCATAAGCTGGTGTACCGGGAACACCAAAGGGCCTACTCAAAGTCACTCAGGGAGGCACGGTCACAGTTTTACTCAAACATGATTAACAACAATAAAGGAGACTCCAAGAAACTATTCTCCACTGTTAGTCATCTACGCCAGCCACATCCTCCCTCACCTACAGAAGTTACAGAAGAGTACTGTAACCATTTTATGAACTTTCTAATAACAAAAACCGACTCTATTCACTCTGGACTAGGTGCTCCCATTACACCAGTGACGGTTTATTCAAAGTTTGAGGCCCTCCAACCTCTAAACTGTTTCCCAGAAACCTCAAAGCAAACTGTTGAGGGCATAATCCATGGGATAAAAACCTCTACCAGTGCCTTAGATCCCTTTCCAACTGCTTTAGTGAAAGCAAACATTTCTGCTATAAGTCCATTGATCATTACAGTAATCAACCTCTCTCTTCAAACTGGCCATGTTCCATCTGCGTTAAAAACAGCCATAATAAGACCTGTGCTTAAAAAACCTACGCTTTGCAAATTACAGGCCCATCTCCCGTTCCTTTCTAAAGTGCTGGAAAAAGTTGTTGCTGCACATCTTCAGGACCATCTTAAATGTAATAATCTTTTCGAAAAATTCCAGTCTGGATTTCGCTGTGCCCATAGCACAGAAACAGCTCTGGTCAGAGTCACAAATGACCTACTGATGGCTGCAGATAAGGGCTCACCTTCCTTACTCATACTCCTGGATCTGTCTGCTGCATTTGATACTGTGAACCATGGAATCCTTCTAAATCATTTACAACATACCACTGGTCATCATCATCATCATCTTTATCCATGCTTGATGCATGCCTGGACGAGGTAGAAATGTGGATGAAACAAAACTTCCTCCAGTTGAATAGCGCCAAAACCGAAGCCATCTTGATTGGCACCCCACACCAGATTCAGTCATCGTCCATAACCAGCATTTCATTTCTTGGCCACGATACTCCTTTAAGTACATCAATTACAAATCTTGGAATAAGGTTTGATCCACAACTCACCTTTGAGCTCTATATTAAACCTTTGCATATATAAAATATAATTATATAAATCTTTGCAAGACTTCTTTTCTGCACCTTAGAAATATAGCCAAACTTCGTTCCAACCTCTCTCTGTCAGATGCTGAAAAACTGGTCCATGCATTTATCTCTTCTAGGCTGGATTACTGCAACGCACTCATTGGGATTTCTAGCAAGAGTCTCCAGAGATTGCATATCCAAAACAGCGCAGCTAGGGTACTGATGAGGGTACAAAAATATGAACATATTACACCTGTATTGTACTCACTTCACTGGCTTCCAATATCTGTCCGCTTTGAGTACAAGATCTCTCTACTCACACACCAGTGCCTTTATGGTAATGCCCCTCCATACTTGAAAGAGTTACTCACTCCGCTGGCTCCATCAAAGTCCCTCCGATCTACAAACTCAAATCGCCTTTTTATCCCCAGATGTAAGCTTAGCACTATGGGTGATCAGGCTTTCTGTTCAGTGGCCCCTCGCCTATGGAATACTCTCCCTGATCATTTGAGACTACCGCAGACCATTGACTGCTTTAAAAGAGGACTCAAAACTTTTCTTTTTTAGAAGAACCTATGATTCTAACTAACTTGCTAATCACTTTTTTATTATATTTATACTGTATAATAGTTTTTATGGTCATGTTTTAGGTTGTAGCACTTTGAGATTTACCTAATGTAAAGTGCGTTATAAATAAAATGAATTATTATTATTATTATTATTACATTCCACTATGACGTTCATAGTTGACTAGGGGGTATAGTCGACTATAGTCGAATCAGTGACTATTGCAGGTCACCCCTATTAAATATATTTACATTATTCTCCCCAGAACTTCCGTCATACATTAAAACAGTGAGGCAGTACTTGGAAAAGTTAGACAAATCAGATGCAAGGAGCAGTTCCGACACAACAGTGGATGAGGCCCAGCCAAGTTCCAGTAAACTGCAATCCCCTGATGTGGTAAAAAACTTATCTTTCTTGGCTTTGCTCATGGTGAATTTTGTGTGCTTTGCAATTATATTACAGATCACAAAACTCATGGTTTGATCAAATAATGTTTTTTGAGTTACATATAATATTATGTTACTGCTTCATTTGTATTTGGCACTTATCACACAATAGGCTTGTCACAATACTAAGAATACGATACTTTAAAAAATATTGAAATTCGATACCATTTTCGATACCAAAGTCAGATACTGTGCTTATTTCCGTTTTAAAGCCTTTTTATTTATTTTTTTTATAAACAAACAAATGAATGTTGCTTTGTGTTTGAAACTGCTTGAAATTGTAACTTCATTTCACAACAAATAGCTGTCTGACTGAACAGTTCTCTTGTATTACGTTAACAAATACGAGCCTCTTGTAATTACAGGACGAAACATGAGAAAACGTGAAGACGTTAAGATTGGGCATTTTGAAAATTGCCAACAAATTAATAACTTTTGCACCATAATAGCGGATGATCACAGATAGGCTCGCGATGTGTGTGGTGTGCGTTGAGGCAAGATGGCGCCTGTGGTGGCACACCGTCAGCCTCGTCTCCCTCACCTACTCGGCTTATTATTAATTGCAATTACTCTACTGCTATGTGTATTTTGGCAAGATGTATCTGCTCTGATTGCTTACAATCGCCAGGACCTTCTTAATATTAGGCCTGTCAGTGAGTCGCTAATATTAACAAAGCCTAGACTAGGTAAGCAACACACCAGTCTTCCACCTGTGCTTGATGAAGTTCCTGCGCATCTACTGTATTTCCCCTGCTTGCATCCTCGAAAAAGGCACTCCAGGAAACGGGGAAAACGAGGTGGTGTGATTGTGAAACTCAAGGCCTACCTAGCAGCTTCTCTTGTGGCGCATTTCCACTAGGGCCTGCTTGGCGCGGTACGGTTCGATACGGATCGATTCGCAACGGAACGGTACGGTCGCGTTGTGTTTCCATTACAATGGTGGACCACCACAATGTGGGTGGAGTCGCTGTTGGCGCGCGGGTTGTAGAGTCGTGACATCATTTGTATGCGACCACAACACCAGTCGATGCCCCTTAACACATACCATTATTGTATCTTATTTATCTTTATCTTCATTATTGTATGTGGTTGCTCTAATTATTGGTAATAATTTGGTATTACTCAAACAGGCTGAACACACCCTGCATAAAAAGCATCAGTCATACAATCAAATGAAATCAAACTTTATTATGAAATATAGATATTTAAAGTACAAAATATGTAAATAATAAAGTTATAGTTTAAAAAAGTGCAAAAAGCAAATGACCTAAAAATAACGTATAGCTTTATATGAAATAAATATTTATAGTACTACAAGCAACATTGTGTGCTTTTACTGGCGTCGGTCTCGCATGGTGTTCACAAGTTCGCCAAGCACCCCGAGGAAAGCCCGGTTGAAGGAAACATTTTTCGCCAACTCCGCTCTCCTCAGCTCGGCTTCTTGTTCCCGGGCCTTGCGACAATCACGGAGCAGCAGCTGGATGTGCTCCTCATGCTGCTCGTGCATCCGCACATCCTGTGCCTGCATCTCCAGAAGCTGTGCGCCAATATCCAGGTCCGTCTGGGTCCTTTTTCGCTTGCCTTGACAAAAAGAGGGTAATGGGAGTTGATTAGTAAAACTGAAATGCACTCGGTACTCATGCTACTCCGGTGCTTCACATGTTTTTTGTGTTCCTCACCTGTATTGGGCCGCCGGACAGGCGTTTGTGATCTAGCCGGTGTAGAGACCGCTGGTTCTGTGTATGACACGGATGATGCGGGGGAGGCGGGAGGTTCCAAAGAAGCGCTCGCCTCGTCAGTGGAAGGGGAATCTTGAACGTAAAAAATAACAAATATTAAACACAAGCATTCCTGTGAAAGCAACAACAATATAGCGTAACTGCACAAAATGTGTAGCACGTCATCGCTGCTCATGCTTTGTTTATGGATACAGCTAACTAGCAACTAGCAAGGCTCCACACTGGGGCTAAGAGCTAGCTATTGTACAGTAGTGACTGTGGTGGTAACTACAAACACAGCTCTAAATTCCTGCGTTTACAATAGATGCCTAGTGTAAGCTTTCTATTTGTTATAATGTACTACTAAGTAGTTAAAAAGATTTATTAGTTCTAAGATATATATAATTTAATTTAGGTTCTGTAGTACAAACAAATAATGTTTCATTTTCATGTAAATAATCTGTTCTGCTTTGTGATTGGTTGAAGGAGTCACATGGTCTGTGTTGAGAGGGAGTGCATGGGAAAAAACGAAAGTAGAGAGAAACAGGAGAGCCAGTAGCCTGTAGCAAATAAACAGCACTCCATATTTGAAATCCGTCTCCATCCAGTTTTCTTTTCTAGCCAAGAGTGATCTAACCACCCTACACGGAACCCAACACTTACACTAGTAAAACTGTGAAATCACAATACACTCACCATTCTCCGTGGCCTCCAGGACCGACATTGCCGTTGACATTACTGGCTGGCCGGTGACCGTATATGGCATCCATTTGCTGGAACCATTTCCAGTCTTTGCTGTTTGCTCCTCTGCGTCCGTTATGGTCCTTCATCGCCCAGTAATCGCTTTTAAGCTTTTTTAGCTTGGACCGGCACTGCTGAACGGACCGCTGTTAGCCATGAGTGGCCATTAGCACAGAAACCTTGCTAAAAACCTTTACATTTCTAGTGGCACTGTCCAGTTCGCCCTGGATTTTTTGATCACTGATTATTAACAGAAAGGTTTGTACCTCGGCGTTTGACCAGGGAACAGACTTTTGGTCCTCCATTCTTCTCTCCTTAGGTTTTAAAAATGGCTGAGGAGCCGATAGTGCAGGAGTCGCTCTCCTGTGACGCAACCTCCCTTATGAAACAAAAATATATGGCAATATACTGGAAAATATACTTCAATATATTAAATTATACAACTTCATATATGGGAAACAAGTGCTTATATTTTTCAATATACTGCAATATATGCATAGAACATGTATGTCTATATATTTACACATGTAAAAAAATATATTGCAATGAAGGCAAAAACTGCATTACATTTTTACAATGAATGTTTTATTGAATCAATGAGAGTTTACTTTTACAAAATGCTCAACTGATTTTCAAGTTATTCCACTGTTTGCATAATGACACATTCCATACATGAAAAAATTGACAGTATATATTCAATTCAAACACAGACCTTTCAAAACCAAACACGTTTGAGCATATCAGCATATTTAAACCCCACCCACCCCACTTTTCAGTCCTCCACACTGGATCTTGGTGGTATACATGCATAGAGGCTAGGATATCGTGGCAGATCAATTAGCAAGCATTTTCTTTTAAACATTGTCACATGAAATATCTGTTTCCTGCCCCGCAACACTCTCTTCAGACCAACTACATTTTCAGTATTAATCAATGTATTGTGTGATCTATCATACTCTCTTCCAAGAGCAAAGCATTTTCTGTTGCCTTGTTGCTCTACTATGATGTAGTAGTAAACAGAGATTATGTGTCCATTTTCCAGCAAAACAGTGAAGCTGTTCCTTTTCACTACTCTGGTGAATTCTTGTGAGTAATACAGTTGTCCATTGACTAGAATTCTACTGAATATTTTCACGACTGTATCCACTGTGACTAAAAGTTGCTCTCTCATGGCCAGTAACTCTTCACTAGTAAGTTTTCGAGAATAATGCAAACCAAGGGTAAGAACCTGATCTGCTACTCTTTCAAACTGCCTCAGTCTTTTTTGACCACTTAAGTGGTTATACAGCTGGATGCATTCAGGCACTGCATTTCTCAGTGCATCATTTCTCAAAAGAGGCAATACTTGTCTATAAGTGAATTCTTTCATTATCTGTAAAGGAACACACTGAGTGCCTTGAAACATTTTTAGTAATACCCCATTAAATGACTCAAAAATATATCCTGAATGTGCCCACAAAGGCCCCCAATTCTTTACAGATTCAGGTAAATGAAGACATAAATGTACATTAAATGACACATTCTGCTTTCCATACAGTGTTTCAAATTGTTTGACAAAATCTACAACCAAATTTTCACATCTTTTTAACTCCTCTGTTGTAATGATGTCCTTGCACAGTAAGAACATGAATGTGACAAGAAGTAACCAGTGTTGATAAAATATCTGGGGCAGAATTCCTTTTAGCACAAATATACTATAAAACAGTAACCAGTTCTGCCATTCACTAGCCTTCCAAAACCTTCTTTGCTGAAGAGATCGAGGGACTCTTGTCACATTGCAAGGAGGCTTAATTAGTAAGAGTTGTTCATCAAGTTCATTCACTCGGTTACCAATGTAGTATGGTTTCTCGTGGTTTTCACTGTCCAGCCACATGCTTGCCATTTGACGAACTAAACCAAGATGTACATTGTGCATATGGTCAGGAGGCATACTAGTTATGATGTCAAAGTGTGGGATGTTTATAAGACATGTGGGCCCTTTAACACCTCTCACAGATTTTGTGGTGCGCAGAGCCTCCTTTGCATCTCTTATGGTTGAAGTGTGGTCCCTTTTTGGAACATCTTTATATGGGTATGCCCTGACAGTACCATTTCCCTTTTGAACTTGTTCACCAGGATGTAGACAGAGGCTGCACCCATATTGACCATTAAACTGTGTCATGTTTTGTAGTATGGGCCTGGCAACTGAATCACACATCATAAGAGCTGCCACAACTCTACATTGTTCCTCAGTGCTGTTTGTTTTTAGCTTAAAGCCCACAGTTGACAACTTCTGACACTCCAGAGTGAAAGGTTTTAAAAATGTATTAACATTTGGCTTTTTACTGCCAAACCACAAGCCAAAAAGCAAAACGTTTTCTTTGCGCACAGGGTAAGGAAGCTCGTTTACAATCCCTTGTAATGGCCAAATACTATACAGTGATGATTTAAACACAGGCACACCATCACAGTTGAGTGTTAAGGAGTATCCATGAGGACCATCAAGCGGGCCTCCTTCTTTGTTCAGATTATGGTAGAGTTTACCACTACATATGTCATCATAATTTTCAGAACTGAATGTGTCATTTCCTAACTTGAGACAACATGCAATATCCTGTCTTTGAAGAAGATGTTCCAACTGTGTTTGGATTGGTAAGTATATGAAGAAGTTTCCATTCTTTAGTGAACTGTCTTTATCCCACATTGTGCTGCAGACTGTACACTGCCCTTCACTAACTTTGTCACCGATGTAATACTCACAGTTTGGACAGTATATGTGACACTGTAGGTGACCCTGTATTGGCTTAAGCACTTTTAAGAACAGATGCTTTGAGGTTGACATTATGTTTTCTGGACAGTGGATATTAATCAAATCTAGAAGATCAGAAAGGGCCACACCAGTGAGTGCGTGTCTTAAAACAAATGACATTATAAGTAAAAAACTCTGAGCTTTGGTTAGTCGTGAACCAGTGTAAAGTGGCTCTTCATTTAACTGAGGAAACTTTTCATTACTATCTTCTCCCTCATTTACTGACTCGTTAGGACTGCTTTCATATACAGGGGAAAATTGTTCTCCACTGCCAAGAATGGATTCAGAGTCAGACTCAATAAAAGACTGCATTGGTTCCAACATACTCATACCGACACTGTCATCCAAGTCATCAGGATTGAAGTCACTTAATGACTCTGATAATGGGCTCGAATTTGGTCGATCACTGAAGTGAAGATCACACTCCATAGAACATTCATCCTCAAACAAGAGTGGGGATGTAGGATACCTGGACATAGAATCACCACAGTCAGCCTGCAGGATCTGGAATAAGGAACAAAAAAAGAAGTTTCTGATTATAACAAATAAAATAATAGAAATGTATTAAACATAGACCCAAAAATAGTTACACATATCCCAGCAAACATTTTACAAATAAACTGATTTTGTACACCTGTTGTAACCTCCAGTATAATAATTTCAGAGGAACTATCTGATTTTTGAGATGCACAAGAACTAATACCAAATTAGAAACAAAAAGCAGAAAGCTTGTGATATATAGCATCTATGAACTAATACATTCATATATAGTATATTTACAGTTGTGTGTTGAGCATTGTGAGTATCTTCATAGATGTTTTCAATGTTATGGTCAGAACTATGGCACATCAAGTTCTGTTTTGTGAGAACAATGACGACATTTTTAATCATTTTCAAACTATGCAGCTTCAAATCATTGCACACATTAATACAAGAAAACAAGGCTTTTGTTTTGCCTTTAACAAAGCATACCTTGATAATGTACACACATGATAACTGATACCTACAGATGCTTCCTCTCCTGAAAGACAGCACTGTCCACTGATAGGAGTCCAAGCTTCAGAGAGTTCATCAGCTGTTTTCTAAAAAATAATTAAAAACATATGTGCCACATAGACTACAAAACAATGATACAATGAAAAGATGACCCTGGCACACAAATTTTAGTAGAGATCTCAATGTTCCCAAAAGTACCAAGGTGCTGCTGAATTACAGGGACATGTGTATGAAATTATGCACACGACTTAAGATATTTTCTATTTGACATAATGCTGCAGCCAAAAAAAAAAAAGGCATCTTGACTTTGAATGTTTCACTTAATGTAAGCGTGATGCAAACAGTAGATACACAATATGAATTTGATGTTCATGTACAATATAGACCAAATGTTTTTGATCATTATGAATTTACTTGATGGGAAATGTAAGGTAAAGTTTGCGTGCAAGGGGGTTAAACCAGGCAGTCAAAAGGCTAACGGTTAGAGATGAGATTAAGAGTTAAAGTTACATAAATAAAGCAGTTTGGTTAAGTTTAAGGTAACAACCAATTCACCTCACGTGACATTTCAATGATTCGGTTCGTAATCTGTGGTTATGCTTTTTTTTGTTTTGTTTTTTTAAGTTGAAAAGCTCATTGCACTTACGCTAACGTAACCACCACTGTGTGCATCTTCAGAGCCACTGTCAGAGTCGCATTCAGAGGAATTATGATTCAGGTTCTGTTGTGTAAAAACAAAAAGGCTGTTATTGCTAATACAAGTCAGATTCTTGTCAAAGTTCAAATCATTGACAAAGAATATTTTGTTCAGCTACATAGCCAAAACTTACAGAGACTTCCACTCCTGACAAACTCTGTTGTTTACTGAGAGGAGACCAATCTTCAGAATTGTCATAAGTTACCTATAAAACAGATAACTAAATAAATTCCCATACATTCTACTAACCAAACTGTATGTGTCCAAAGTTAACATGTAACAGGGTTACCTCTTAAGATATTTTTAAGACAAAACCTAACACAAAAAAATGGGCATTTAAAAATTATTTGAGAAAAATATCAATGTCCTGACTAAATTAACATATTTAAGTGCACTCAGTGAAATATTAATAAAACACAGAAACACATAGGGAAGACATTATTGATGTATTATTGATCAAAATGGATCATCACTATCTTGGAAATAAGAAATAAAGCAGTTCAAGCTTACATTGACTTCATCTGTAGTTCCCGACAGACTTTGTGTAGACTGTCCACTTAGGGGGCTCCAGACACCAGGACTGTCATGGGCTGCTGGCTAATTATCAAAAAAAAAAATTACAAGAACAAACCTCTCATATTCAAAACACTTTCTATGTAAAGAGTGTACCAGATTTAGCAAAAAACAACATTTCCATCGTCTCCAGACTAAAAATTAATATTGCAAGATCACTCACAATCCAATAGCTATGTATATTTCAAGGTATTGATAAATACTTCTGCTGCAGGAGAGGTGTCTGGCAAGACTGAGTGATTAAAAGTGTTTTCTCAATATTTTTCAAAGTAGCTGGCTACTGACACAATGGTCAAATGGCACAAGTAACTTCCAAAAGGTCTACGAAAAGGTTTAACTTTATATTAACATATTTTAAGTTCATGACTCACCAGGTCCTGGACTGACTGATGAATCTCAATGTTGTTGGCCTCTATCAATGCTTTCCTGTGATTAAAGAAAAAAAAATATATATATATATTATATATATATATATATATATATATATATATATATATATATATATATATATATATATATATATATATATATATATCTACGTTATTCATTCATTATCTTAACCACTTATTCCCGGTTTCTAGGGTCCCAGTGCATAGCCAGTTTGCAAGGCAGGAACAACCCTAGGCACAAATCTATCGTATGGCACACACACTCACTGCACTTTATCAGTCTAAGGAGTTTAGCCAAAAGGTTCAAGTTACATACACAAAGCAGTTGTTAAAGCTTAAATAACAAAAAATAAATGATCTCAGATTACGGCCAGGTTTAAGTACCTCATACAATCCCACTTATAAAAAATGCAAACTATCCATCTACCTTCATCTACCTGTCGGAAAATCAGCTGAATGGAGCTGGCGAGTCACCATGAACTCACCCTGAAACTCATCTGTAACCTACCGCTAGTACAGAATCACGACACAAGTTACTCGGCCATGATGAAGCAAAAAAACTAACCTTAATTTCCATCGTTTTGTTCTTGCTGGAATCTCCGTGTCTTCTGAACCCAGGAGAATATATTTCCTCTTCAATCGGTCCATTTTTCCATCTGTGTCACATGTGAGCATCGAGTCGAGCGGGACAGCAGCACCCGCGATTTCTGGATCAGCGCGCCGTGATTGGATCGCGGAACCGGAAGATTTCAGAGATACGAGTAACTAGCCAATCACAGTTCAGTAGGACAGGGCGACGTTTACGTAACGGACGTGGAGGGAAAAGGACGGTTGAAATTGTAGATGTGCAACTCAAGTTTGGATAAAATACGTAAAATGTCCAGCTATCGGTATGCCCTTGTTTCATGGACTAATGGACCAGACAAAGATGCGATTAGCATCGTACCAACAAAGTGGATAATCGACTTTGACCCAACAGATACATCTAGAACATATCTAGTTGAATGTCGGATGACTAACACTAAGAGGCCTGTCAACGGATGGCAAGTTGAACATGCAGTGGTGCTAAAATTAGCAGGTAAGTTCAACTATTGATTTTAACAATAGTGTAAAATATTGACGCAATAATACACGAGAGGGAGTGCTATAACGGGTAATATCGGCACTGCTGTGCTGCGGTCGTAGGCACGAGGCCGCAGGCCGAGTGCCGTAGATCAGCACAGCAGTGCCGATATTACCCGTTATAGCACGAACCTCGAGTGTATTATTGCGATTATACCACAGTTCCATTATCGCTGTTTATTGAAAGATTTTGAGTTAAAGAGGACGAGAAAATACGACCTGTTTGGTTAAAAACACTCCGCCAGTTAAAATAGTTCTATTCAATGGCTCGCTGCTAAACTTACACAACACTGGGACAGCCATACCCAATAAATATTATAGAGGTAAATATACACAAAAACAACTGTTGATAAAGTTGTATTTATTAAAATACTAAAATCGACTGCAATGTCGTTGCTCTTTAACCAGGATGTAAATACATTAAGAGCCCAGGACGTTTGTTTTACGGTATTAACTTCGTTTCTCTGCTTTTCCAGCTCATCCAAATCATTGTTTGTAAGCGTGACAAACCTTGGCTCATTGGAGAAATGAGGCTGGTCATTTATAGCTTCATCCTCCAGTTTCAGATCGAAACAAATGCTTTCGAAGCCAATAGATTTAACGAACTCTCTGTAATTCATTTTGATAATGTTGCTGCTTGTTTGTAGTTGCGCGTTTGGCTTGTAAACGCTGCTTCGTTGCTAGGTTACCTGTATGTGGCGGAGTAATACATGAAGAGCTTCGGTTACAGTGCTATAACGTGCAATATTGGCACTCCTAGATCGCCTCTCAGCCAATCACATTGTAGGGTCGGAACTAACTGTGGTATAATAACAAATATTAGCAAACCCACATGCTGCTAATAAGGAAGTATTGAAATATATCGCCAAGAAATATATATTCATTGGAAGAAATATATATTCCAAGAAGTTGTTGCTTCTTGGAAAATATGCTAACTACACCACTCAAGGTGCACATCAGGTTATGTATCCCACGAAGCAATTGTTAGCAATAACGACCAACTGAATGAATGAATGAATGTTCCATTTATATAACTATAACTATGAGGTATGTTAACTGGATTTACAGAGCTGCTTTTAAAATAAATCAATAATGGGTCACATTTTTCAGTTTTTAAATTATTGTTTTAATACATGTATTGGTTGGCATCTTTGTGCCATTAAAATTCGATATTTCGACATTAATGTAGAAAAAGAGTCTACACTGAAATCTGCTGAACGAGAACTTTTCAAAAAGACCCATTTATGCTTTTAAAATAAATCAATAATGGGTCACATTTTTCAGTTTTTAAATTATTGTTTTAATACATGTATTGGTTGGCATCTTTGTGCCATTAAAATTCGATATTTCGACATTAATGTAGAAAAAGAGTCTACACTGAAATCTGCTGAACGAGAACTTTTCAAAGAGGACATCCCAAAAGACCACAAGAGATCCAGGAAACCCAATCGCCAGTTCTGTGATGAAGATGATGCTTCAAACTGTGAAATTCCAAAAAAGGTAATTTAACAGATTAGGTGGTGAATGGATTGCAGTTTGATGCAACCAATGTCTACTCTAGCATCTATACAGGCAACTGCCTTCTTATTTAAACTTAGTACTGCTTTGACACACATTTTTTGTTCTTTTTATTGTCAGAGTTTTGTAACATGGTTACTTATATACTGTATTAGGAATTGCAATTTGCGAATGACTTGAAAGCTGGAAATGATATCAAATTAAGAGTGTTTATGTATTGATTCATCCATAATCAAAACCCTTTACCTTATAGAAAAAAACCAAACTTGCAGCACGGAGGCAGGCAGAGGAAAACATTATTTCTGAAAACAACCAACTTACCCCAGAAATCCAGAGTCCAGCAGAAGGGTCAAGCAATGAAAATGCTGAGCAAATCAGAGACCTCCAGAACCAGGTCAAGGCTTTGCAGAAGGAAAATACCAGACTGCGCCACATGGTAGTTAAAGGCAAGTATTTATTTCATATTAAATGCTAATGAGTATCTTTGCATTTTAAATTTAATTCATAGTGGTGTTTCATTTTACATGTAATATATTAGTTATAATAGATATATTACCTAACTGCTCATTAAGAATTCATTACTGATTTAGTAATTGAGTACCCGGAGTAAACTCAGGTGGATGACATGCAGTCTCCACACAGAAAGTAAATCTTGAAACTTGAAAAGGACCCAGACCACTCCACCCAAGGATTCTTGCAGTGATACACTGAGCTACCCCACATTCATTTTCTTATTACAATTATTTTACAGAAATTCCATCTTTGTTAGTGGACATTAAAAAGGTTCTCGCCAATAGTAATCCCACCAAAGATGTTACTGTCTGTGAAGATGAAAATGAGGGTGAAACTACATCTTGTACACCTTCAGAAGTAAGCATTTTTGCAGTTGCTACGTTTAGAGTTGAAAACATACCATAACATATTCTGTTGCTTGTGGTGATTTTCTTTGTTTTTTGTTTTGTTTTTTACAATTAATAAGGTGAAACTGGGGAAAGATGGCACCACCACTGTCTCAGCTCATTGTTGGGAGACTGCAAAATCCCAACCTACAGCCAGTGGGATGGCACGAGTGCTGCTGTTGGGCCTCTTTAGTGTTGATGTTCTCCTAAAATCCAATCTGACCGGAGGGATCAACAAAGTCGATCCCACTGCACAACGACGACAGCCTCTCGATGGGAAAAAACTGCAAGCTTTACTTGGTAAAATATCCATTTTTTTTTTCAGATTTGGTGCCAGAATTTCCAGTTTTATTTGTCACAATTATAACAAAGGAGGAGCTTTTAGGACACATGTATGTACCATATAGATTATGCTAATACATTAAAGTAAAACACTAGCTCATTAAAATATTGTTTGACTACCATAGCCAGCAGCATATGCAGTCACATTGGCATAAACCATAGCTAAATATTGCAGGACCTCTTTAAAAAAAAAAAGCATAACCACAGATTACATACCGAATCATTGAAGTTGTCACATGTGAAATAATGCAGGATGCAGAGATGAGTGATCCTATAAATGTTTATTTGAACGAATAACGTAGCTCCTTGGCATATGTCTGACATGTAAGGGACTCACAAAGACAAGCACAGGACAATACTAACTCACGCCATATATACTTAATTTAACACATAACGAGCACCGCATATAACATTTTATACTGATGAGATGGGTGAACACATACACAACCACACCCACAGGACGTACATATATGGACACAGACTACACATGCACATACCCAAAGGGAAGGGTCCAGGTGCTGTAACATGACAGAAATATAATAGGCTATAAGAATTTGTGTGTAAGAAGTGTAAGAATTTTGATATCTCATGGTCTGAAATTGATTAGCACATGAATGCATCCCAAATGAATCAGGCCAAATTTGGTGGCACCACCCTCAGGCCAAAATATACAAACTCTGTCCTTCCATTATTTGCATTACAAACCAGTTCATTTAAAATATTATAAATGACACGTTGAGGACCCCGGCCCCTCCCTTTTGGGCTTGTGTTTACGTTGTCCACGTGTATCGTCTGCGTCTGTGGATCTTCGTGGTTATGGTTATGTCTTGTGAATATCCGTCTCACCTGTGGCTCGTCTCGTAATCACATGGGGCTCATGTGGTTTGTCTATTTAATGTGCGCTCGCGCAGTGTCCTGTGCTCGTCGTTGTCTAAGTCTGCACGTTGTGTGTAAAGGTCTATGTGTTGCCCGTGCACTTATTGCGCTACATTTGTGAGAAATAAACAGTGACCGTGAGAAATACCAGCAGACTCGTGTCTCGTCCGTCAGCCGCCTCCCGTGTCACAATGAATGTACTTATATTTCATGCTGTATTTTGTGAATGTCTAATTATTTGTTATTGTTGTGTTTCACAGATGCTGTTGTAAACCAGCATCCAGGGGCCAAGATCTCAGATCTTAGAAAATCAATCAACACAAGAATTTGTGAGTTAAGGCACCAGGTGAAGAGAAAGAACAGTATGGACAATGTTAAATAAGATAACTGACGGTGTTTCACAAATTGATGTGTTTCACAAGGTGGACTTAAATTTTCACGACTGATTATCTTGAATGGCTAAAGGTGAATGGCTAAAGTCCAAGCAATTACTAAATTTCACAATGGTTCTGAGATGCACTTTATTGTTTATAACTGTGTGTTATAACATTTTGTGTGAAAGGTTTTTTTTTTCCAAAGCAAAATAAAAAAAAATTTGATTACCCCTTAGTGTGTGGTAATATATGTTAGCTATATGGTAAATTTTGTGTGTGTGTGTGTGTGTGTGAAATGTTTTATTAATTATAATATGAAATATATTAAGATATATGAGTAAATATATTTTATGTATTCTACATCATATATCTTATTATATTTAATATTATATTGATTAATACATTTCATTATATATATATATATATATATATATATATATATATATATATATATATATATATATAATGAAATGTATTATTAAATATAATATGAAATGTATTAAGATATATGAGTAAATATATTTTACATCATATAAAATATATGAAAAGCGGCAATTCCTTATGTATTTTTAAATATATTGTAATATATTGATTATTATATAACATAATATATAAGTCTGTATATTTCCAATACATTTTGGTAATAAAAATTATCTGCTTTTTATCAGTTAATTATTAATTAGTATCACTTAGTGTAGCCAAGAGGAATATTAAATTTGTTAAATCTTTTCAATTAGCCAGTAAATCAGAACACAAAATAATTTAATATATTGACAGGTAATATATAGGGAAATATATATTCTTTGCGTAAGGGCTGAGACGACACTCTCTGGCCAATCAGTGTCATGCTGTTCTTCCACGTCACAGAACTGTACCGCTTTGGAACGGTTAGAACCTCAAGCGAGTAGGTACGAAAAAAGTACCTGAAGGTACCGGCAAACTGGTACCTGGTACTAATGGAAACACTCACAAACCGTCGCGAATCGAACCGTACCGCGCCAAGCAGGCCCTAGTGGAAATGCGCCATTGGAGAACTCGCTGCTCATTCGGTCCATGGTGGACGCCTTTACCCTGCAGTATGGCGTGCACTGCACATGAGGGACTGCCGGATCCATCCTGTTCCCTCCAAGCTCTTGACAACTCCGAACGCTGACTTTCCGTCTCTTCTCGACCAGTGCCCGGACCTGCTTCAGTCTCTACGACATTGCTTTCAACCTCGGGGCCGGAGAGGTGCTACACCTGGGTTGCTTTGGCCGCTGAAACGCGCTGTGTCGCCGGCTACCGAGGAGCTCGAACTTTCTGTGGCTTTACTAAATACCAGGTTATTGGTAAATAAAACGTTTTTATTGAACAACTTTTTTACTGCACGGAACCTAGATTTTATACTCCTGACAGAGACTTGGCTTCAGGATGGTGAGTATACACCGCTGTCTGAACTCCTTCCTCCTGGCTGTCTATTCTTTAGCTCCCCCCAGAGCACTGACAAAGGTGGTAATCTGGCTTCTGTGTTCAAATCCAGCTTTCAGTGCCGTCTTCTTCCATCTGCCACCTACTCCAGTTTTGAACTGCAATTTTTTGAGTTACAATTTTCCTCCTTTTCGGTGATGTTTGTGGTTCTTTATCATCCTCCAAAATTTAATAAGGACTTTATCAGTGACTTTGCTGTGAATTTTCTGTCTGGAGACTCTGTGAAATATGATAATTTCCGTATTTCCGGAGATTTTAATATACATGTTTGCTGTAGATCAAGACCACTGGTAATTGATTTCCTAAATCTCATTGAATCTTTTAATCTTGTTCAATGGGTTAAAGACCCGACACATGAGAAAGGGCACATTTTAGATTTGGTTCTATCATATAGTTTATCTGTGAGTGTAAATGAAATATGTGAATCAGCAGCTATTTCTGACCATCTGCCTGTGCTTTTCATTGTTTTAATTCCATGCCCGAGGACAAAAACTTGTGCTTCGACACGTCGTTTGCGCACAATTAATGGCCAAACCGCCTTACAGTTTTCAGCCATGTATAATGATTATAACATTTCTGCTGATATCAGCACTTTGGATAACCATGCTCACAAAACCGAGGATCTTTTAAGTAATTTCAATTCTATTTGCACAGATATCCTTGATTCTGTTGCACCTATTAGAACAATGCATAATAAAGCACTCAAAGAATCATGGCTTAATGATTCCACACGTGCTCTCAGGCATGCGTGTCGGCACGCTGAGAGGAAGTGGAAAAAAAGATAAGCTTCATGTTTCCAAAGATGCTCTTTGTGAAAGCCTGTTTGCTTACCAGAATGCTGCTAAGGCTGCTAAAATGCAATATTTTTCTAATCTTGTCTCCTGTAATAGTCACAAGCCCCAAGTTATTTTACATTTTTAACTCTCTTGTAAATCCCTGTGATAACTCTCCAGTGGTACCCTCATTTACTCTGAGTTTTCTCAAATTTTTTACAGAAAAAAAATCTGCTCTTAGGTCTTCTGCCTTCTCATCTGTAGGCATTAGTTCTGATATCACCATCTCTCTTTCACACAACGTATTCAATCAATTTGAGCCTGTATCTCTCCCATTATTGACCAATGTATTCCAGCATCTGCGACCTACAAACTGTTCTACAGACAGCATCCCTTCTTTAGTACAGTGAGCTCTGACATACTTTTATTTATTAATTCCTCTCTTAGCACCAGATGTGTTCCAGCTGCTCTCAAACATGCTGTTGTGCAGCCTCTTATCGAAAAGAAAAATTTTGATCCCTCTGTACTGTCAAATTTTAGGCCTATTTCTAAACTGCCATTTTTATCAAAAATTTTTGAGAAAGTGGTTTTTATTCAGATTCAATCATTCTTAGCGGCCAATGAAATTTATGAGAAGTTTCAGTCTGGCTTTAAACCTTTACATAGTACTGAGACAGCACTGCTGAGAGTTTATAATGACCTAATGTTAACTATTGATTCAGGAAACCCAGCTATGTTAGTGCTTCTTGACATGACAGCTGCTTTTGACACTGTGGATCATGGGATCCTCTTAGCATGACTAGAACAGTGGGTGGGCATTACAGGATCTGCTCTCTCATGGTTCCAATCTTACCTGACTGATCGTAGTTTCTCTGTGCAGCTAGGGGAATTTACTTCATCTTCAGCTCCCCTCACTTTTGGGGTTCCCCAAGGTTCTATCCTTGGGCCAATTCTCTTCTTGCTTTATATGCTACCATTAGGGTCAACGGCGAACGTGAGTTGTTGAGCGGGGGGGGGGGGGGGGGGGGGGGTCGGCGAACGTAAGTTGTTGAGCGGGGTGGGGGTTTGTATATCGCGATCGATCGCCAGTGGAGGGCGACATACATATGGATCGGAGGTAAATAAACTAGATTTTTTTTTCTCGCCGTGTGAAATCGGAAGTGTGGCGTGTGAGCGTGTGAAGACGGTCAAATGCGTGTGTCACACGCTCAATGCGTGAGACTTGAGAGCCCTGCACTACTTGATTGTCTGAATGATGTTAAATCCTGGATGTCCACAAACTTTTTAAATCTTAATGATAAAAAGACTGAAATCATCAGAGTTGTATAGTAACTAAGTAGAACTACTTCACTACTGTACTTAAGTACTAAAATGCTGTATCTGTACTTTACTTTTTTTTACGTGCTGTATAGTTACTCGTTACAATTATAAACATGTTAGCTGGCGCTGTCACCGGGTCAAGCGATCAGGCTTTTTATGAGAAAACTGCGCATGCTCCGGTCGCGTCTCATTTACTCTGCTGCAATAATAAAGCAGTCTTATTGCCCTTTATTTATTTGAACAAGAATTTTGCCCTAGCGTTCTTCAAGTGAACGCTTTGTGAAAGGATTTTTTTGTGAAGATAAAACTGAATTTTCTCTCATTTTGTCTGCTGATATTCAACATAAACTGAGTTACGTTGGAGGTTTGCGCGAGGTGTGCGGAGTCATGCTACGGTCACTCGCGAAAGTATAAACAGAACCGCAGCTGACTGACACTACCAACAAGAGTGGGTGTGTCCAACAAGAGTGGGTGTGTCCGGGGCGCAGAGAGCTACGCCCCGTGGAAAATCTGAAACCAACCAGTTAAACTGCAGCCTCAGATCACATGCTTGGCAAAAGTTTATGCCTCTCCATGTACTCTCATTAGACCGGCGCCCTGCACACAGGAAGTGTGCACAATGTAAGCAATTAAATACAATTATGTGTTTACTCTTTTAATAAATTCAAACATGGCTATTAGACACACAGTGTGACTAAATAATTTCCTCACTATCACAGTTTATAATGAACTCATTTTAATATTGGAACAATATTAAGGGGGGTGGCGCCCTAGTGCCCCATATTGACCAGCCACCACTGATTAAAAGAGATGGTAGCGGGTTTGGTAACAGCAGAAGAGCAGCATAAGTGCTGCATAATAAGCTGTTGTTTTAATGTACATATATTGGCACCTTCCACACCTTCAACATCGAGTGATCAAGGCGGTGAGGGTGAGGAAGGAGACCACCCTGGCCATAGAGACAGTGTTTGCATTTGCTGGAGTGAAAGTAAATTCCTATAGGATGAAATGCCATCTCTGCTTCCCTAAAGAGGGTAAAATATTGGCCTTCAAAAAATTACCTTCGAACTTGAAGAAACACATCAATGTAAGTTATAAATATAATGCACAGAAGACACACCAGCTTTAGCTGTCAGTAAGCACTAGTTAGGTTAGATATCTTAGCTAACTAACCTAATTATGTTCATGACGTGCTGCAGTATTCACTTAACATTAGCTGGCCATCATATAGGCGATGTCACACTGAGTTGTGTTTTTAGCAACAGTAATCTGTGTCTCTTCATGATGACTAATTATGTGCCCATTTTTATAGTGTAGTGTTTTTATAGGGTACGGGCATTTATTGAGGGTAAACGCAGGGCAGTAGGCTCACATTTAGAACCCGATGGATGTATTTTACGTCCAAAATACATCTTGTTTTCTCAGCTAAATTAAGGCGAACTTGTACTTCTGCGTCAAACCTACGACGTAGCGGGACACAGACATAGATCTGTTTTTTGTGTATGAAGTGTTAAGCCCAGTTTTTTAAGTTGTTACTTGTTTGTACATACAGAACACTTGTGTTTGTGGTCTTTGACATCTTTGATTTGTAAGTGATATATAAAAACAAACTTTGACGGCTTTCTTTAATTAATTCAAAACACAATACTTGTACTTTTTACTTTCAGTACTTGAGTAATACATTTTAGAATAAACTACTTGCAATACTTAAATACAAAAAATGCTGAATACTTCTGTACTTCTACTTAAGTAAAGTTTTTAAAGAACACTTCAACTTCTTACTCAAGTCAATTTTTTGATAGAGTACTTGTACTTTTACTCAAGTAAAATACTTTATACAACACTGGAAATCATAATGTTCGGATGTGGTCCAGCAGACTTCTCTGCTGGCTTTCTGGGCCCCCTAACAGCAAACATTCAGTCTTCTGTTAAAAATCTTGGGGTAATATTCGATGACAGGCTGAAATTTGATCGCCAGGTTAGCTCAGTCGTAAAAAACAACCTTTATCATTTGAGGGTTTTATCTAAAGTAAAAGGATATTTGCCTTTTGCAAACTGTAATTCATGCTTTTATTAATACAAGATTGGATTATTGCAACTCTCTCTACTTTGGCCTTGATCAGTCACTGGTACACCGTCTGCAGCTAGTACAAAATGCAGCAGCCCGTCTCCTTACTGGTAAACGTAAGCGTGACCACATATCTCCAGTCTTAGCTTCACTTCATTGACAGAGCTCCTTCATATATACTCTCCCACCAGATCACAGAGATCATCAAATCAGTGCCTACTGGTCCCCCCTCTAACAAAACTCAAAACCAAAGGTGAAAGAGCCTTTGCAGCAGCAGCCCATAGACTCTAGAATAACCTGCCTGGGCATATTCGATCTGCAGGTTCTCTTGAGATTTTTAAATCTTCGTTTAAAAACACATTTATTCTCCATGGCTTTTAATTATAGTTAAATAGACTTTTTGCTGATAACTGATTTGTTTTATATTTTATTTTATTTATTCTAATATGTTTTATTTATTATATTTTCTATGTCATTGCACTGCTTCTGTTTATTGATTATAATTGTTTGGAACTGTGACATTATCGGACCTACTTTTATTCCCAATGCAGCTTCTCATCCTGTATGTGACGTGCGGAGGAGCAGACATGACACGAACAGATATGGTGATAACAACGAACTTTACTTTGACAAGAACACACAGCTCCAATGCGGTAGCGCAAGCACACAACAGTGACACTCACACTGACATGAAACTTAGACAAAGACGAGCACAAGACACTGCGCGAACGCACATTAAATAGGTGAATAACACAGACCCACGTGACCTCGAGACAAGGCACAGGTGTAACAAACGAACACGCTCACAAACAACCCACGCCCACGGAAGTACAAACATGGACATAACGACACGCAGACAACGTAACGGCACGCCCACAGGGAAGGGTCCGGAGCTGTTCCGTAACACTGTACAGCACTTTGGTCAACCTCGGTTGTTTGTACTGATGAAGGTGTACTGATGAGGGTATGTTGAAATCCTGATGGTTTTTATGCAAAAGTACAACAGATCGAAGGCTAAATTAATGTTATTTTGCAATATGGCTCACTATAATAGTGGACGATCACAGATAGGTTCGCGATATGTACTACTAGCTGGCTAGCTAGCTAGAAGCTGCTTCTGTGGAAAATTCGTCATTTATTCTTTATAAAATTATACATTTTTTTAATGATTTTGTTTTTGTCTTTTGCCTAGATGTTTGCTTTGTAGATGTGAAAGTATAGTATAGAACAGGCGTACTCAACTAAATTTGTCCGCGGTCCAATTTTGGCAGATACGTGGGGGGGGGGGGGGGGGGGGGGGGGGGGGGGGGGGGAAATGGGGGTGGAGAACGTAAGTTGTTGAGCGGGGGGGGGGGGGGGGAGTGGCGAACGTATCCAGTTAATCAGGAATGAGATTGGGTCCGGACAGGACTGCGTTCGGGTCCGAATCCGGACCACAGTACGCCAGTTGAGTACCCCTGGTATAGAATAATCTCATAGCCAAAACAGATGAGTGGATATGTTTTGGCTAAGCTGATGTCTGCTCTGTAGTTTGTAGTACACATTTCTGTACACTACTTTATACTTGTATACTACTATATATATTACATGTTTCATTATTTTTGTGAAGCACTTGAGCAAACATATTTCAAGCAACAATATTATTGATCTCTTTCAGTAAATGTGTAGTTTCATATAAAATATGAAAGAATTTTTGAAAATATGCCTCATATTTTCAGGTTTAGGACCATATTTATTTATGCAATACTCTAAGTCAATGTAACCTCATTAGGAAGAGAGCTGAGATTGTTCTGAACATTTTGATATATGTGGGTAAAATGCTATAATTAAGTATGTTTAGAGCAGTGATTTTCAATTATTTTCGGTTAAGCCCCCCCAGGAAGAAGAAAACACTTTGGACCCCCCCCCAAATAAAAAAGAGACGTACACACACACTCACTCCACCACCACCCTGGTCACTACTCTCTGCCGCAACTATAAATTCTGTGGGCGTATAAACCCCATACATGGGATAAAATTTTTATGGGATAAAAATGTGTTTTTATACACCCACTGTAGTATCATTTAGGCCTATCTATAAAAGTAAGTACACCTTAATAAGGTCCTTATTAACACTGAAGAAATAACAAATAATTATTTTATTAACTTTGATTTTTAGTTTGTAATAGAAACAATTGCATCATGAAGTGGTGCATCAGTTTGCATGAAATGGAAAAAAAAATAGGTCCCTATTTAAACTAGAAACTTTTTTGAACTGACTGGCATTTGATACTGAAAAATTTTATTAAATAAAATCAATAATAAATTCAACTTGATCAGCAACATTACCTCAGGAGCACAATATATTAACACTTTAACCTACAAAACATGCAATACAACAATTTGTACTGTTTTTTTTTAATCAAAATGAGTCAGAACTAATTGCTAAAATGAACTTGTTTTGCAGTGCACAGGTTTTCGAAGCGGGGTTTGAAGCATGACAATGCCACTCTCAGCTCCTGTTCAATGTTTAGCTGGGACCTGTACTTGGTCTTTAGTGCAGCAACAGCAGAGAAGCCAGTCTCACAAAGATATGATGTTGCAAAAGGAATAAAGATGCCCATAGCCGTCTGCCCCAAGAGTGGATACTCCCTCTCTACACTCAGCCAGAATTCACTCAGTGTCTGTGATGTGAATCTCAGTCTCAATGTGGAGTCAGATGTCATGTCAATGAACTGGTCCTCCTCTGCAGAGCTGAAACCTGTAGGAGCTGGTGCATTAAAAGGATGTCGGATCCAATCATACTGGGAACTTTTTTCAGGGAAGTACTTTTCAAAGAATTCCATCAATGATGAAATATGCTGCTTCATACAGGGAATCACTGAGGTGGCATCATAGTCAGATTGTGACGCGCGGGTCGTGGTGAAGGATGAGACACGGAATCCCTCTATAGCAGACGTCACTTTTAATTATAACAAGGATTGCGCAATAGCGCACGTAGAACGATACACATACACAGCCACGTGTAGACTTAGACAACGACGAGCACAGGACACTGCGCGAGCGCACATTAAATAGACAAACCACATTAGCCCCACGTGATTACGAGACGATTCACAGGTGAGACACATTATTCACACGACATAGCCATCACCACGGAGTTCCACTGACGCAGACAAAGCACGTGGACTACGTATACACACACCCAAAGGGGAGGGGCCGGGGTCCTCAACGTGACACCGATGTGTTAACAGGACAGAGGACGTTCTTCCTCTTCAAGCTCCTCCTCACCATATTCAGAGGGGTATGCGGAGCGCTCCGACGGCGGGTAGTCTTCGTAGTCGTCGTCCTCCTCCCCCTCCTCAATGATGGAAGCGGGACCTACACGCGGAGGGAGGTAGTCCTCTTCCTCGGACTCCTCCTCCTCGTCCAGCGACGGGGGGTAGGCCTCCTCCCCTTCCCCACCGTAGTCAACGGTGGAGGCTTCGCCTATCAACGGAGGATATGCCTCCTCCTCCTCGTCCTGCTTCTCCTCCTCCACGGAGTCCCCCTCCCCAAACTCGTCTTCCGGGGTGGACTCGACAGCTCCGTAAACACCGGAGTCCACCCTCGGCGGCGAGCGGACGCGGAAGATCTCCGCCAGCTCGGGGTTACTCTCCTCTACACTCCGGGCTGAGGCCAGCTGGAGGGCGCACACCGGGTCCTTCTCCAACTGTTCCTGCGTGGGCGAGGTTACGCGACGCGGGGGAGAGGAGGAAGAGCGGTGGTGTTGCTTGCTAGAGCGAAGTGCCTTCTTAGGCCTGGTGGCTTAGCCTGGCATTTCGGTGTCTCTTGTCGGCTCGTCGTTATGTGATGATGGGGTTGTGGTGAAGGATGAGACACGGAATCCCTCTATAGCAGACAACGTCACTTTTAATTATAACAAGGATTGCGCAATAGCGCACGTAGAACGATACACATACACAGCCACGTGTAGACTTAGACAACGACGAGCACGGGACACTGCGCGAGCACACATTAAATAGACAAACCACATTAGCCCCACGTGATTACGAGACGATTCACAGGTGAGACACATTATTCACACGACATAGCCATCACCACGGAGTTCCACTGACGCAGACAAATCACGTGGACTATGTATACACATGCCCAAAGGGGAGGGGCCGGGGTCCTCAACGTGACACAGATGTGTTAACAAATTCATGCAGGTTCTCGAATGAATTTGTTTTTCTTTCATCAAGTTGCCTGCCCCACATGGTAAGCTTCCGAGTGAAAGAGTTGATCTTGTCTGTTACCTGAGGGAGGTGTTTATCTTTCCCTTGAAGCTGGAGATTCAGTTCATTAAGCCTTCCAAATATGTCACTCAGGTACGCCAGTTTCCCCAGGAAGTTCTCATCACCAAATTTTACTGCAACTTCATACTTGTGCTCCTGAACCAAAAACATTCTTATCTCCTCTCTGAGCTCAAAAACTCAGGACAAAACTTTTCCTCCTGACAGCCACCGTGCTTCACTGTGAAATAGCACAGCTTGGTGTTCAGCTCCCATCTCCTCACAGATAGTAGAGAAGACTCTTGTTTTTAGTGGTCTGGTCTTTATAAAATTGACCACACCTATGTTGTTAGTCATAACCTCACTTAATTCAGAGGAAAGGTGCCTTGAAGCCAATGCTTCTCTATGTATAACACAGTGTGTCCACTTAGCATTGGGTGAGGCCTTTTTGATGAGTGCCTGAACTCCTTTTCTAATCCCTGCCATGGTCTGTGCTCCATCACTGCAAACACCAGTGCAGTTCCCCCATTTTAGTCCATTCTCAGTCAGAAAACAGTCCAGTATTTTGAATAGCTCTTCAGCTGTGGCTCTGTTTCTGACATATTTACAAAAAAGTAGATCCTCACACAGGGAGTTTGTCATATCAGAACGTACATAAGACACGAACAAACAGTCTTTGTTACTGTCTGTTGCTTCATCGAATTGTAGGGCAAAACGTTTGTCTTTGAGTTTGACAGAGACCATGTCTGATGCTGCAGGCAGTATCAGCTCCTCCGCTATGGTGTGGGGTTTTTTACACTGAGCAATTTGATACGCTACCATTTAAGATGCTAACAGTGCTCGCTGGTTTTCTGAAGTAGCTTTCATAAAGCGGGATGATTGGTGTAAATATTCGTCACGTTTTCGATTAAAAAAACTCAAGCGGCTTGTCAGCATGATTGGGGTGTACCATCTTTAAGTGACGCCTTAATTTATTTGGCTTCATGCTATCCGCTGCCAACGTTTTAAGACACAAGAGGCACACCAGTCTTTCTTCGTCTCCCACATAATTAATGGTGAAGCCAAGTGCAGGGTTCCCACACCTTGGTTAACATCAAATTCAAGGACCTTTCAATGACTTTCCAGGACCAACTTCCTCAAATTCAAGGACTGCACCTGGCAGCATTTACCTACATGTTAATTCAATGCAAATTCAAAAGACCGAATGCCATTTCAAGACATGCATCCTGAAATGTTCTGTGCATGACATTAAGCGCTGATTAAACGAAAACTTAATTCACACTCAACATGACTGGCAATTTAGCAGTTGACCTGTGAGAAGGTGACATTCACATAAAGCGGCTACACATACACTACTGTTCAAAAGGTTGGGGTCACTTAGAAATGTTCTTATTTTTTAAAGAAAAGCAGTTTTTTCTTCAATTTAGCTAACATTAAATGCATCAAAAATACACTCTATACATTATTAATGTGGTAACTGACTATTCTAGCTGTAAACGTCTGGTTTTTAATGCAATATCTACATAGATGTATGGAGACCCATTTCCAACAACCATCACTCCAGTGTTCTAATGGTACATTGTGTTTGCTAACTGTATAAGGAGGCTATTGGATATTTAGAAAACCCTTGTGCAAGTAGGTTAGCACAGCTGAAAACAGTTTTGGTGATTAGAGAAGCTATAAAACTGACCTTCCTTTAAGCTAGTTGAGAATCTGGAGCATTACAATTGTTGGTTCGATTAAACTCACAAAATGGCCAGAAAAAGACAACTTTCAATTGAAACTCGACAGTCTATTCTTGTTCTGAGAAATGAAGGCTATTCCATGCGAGACATTGCCAAGAAACTGAAGATTTCCTACAATGGTGTGTACTACTCCCTTCAGAGGAGAGCACAGACAGGCTCTAACCAGAGTAGAAGGAGAAGTGGAAGGCCCCGCTGCACAACTGAGCAAGAAGACAAGTACATTAGAGTCTCAAGTTTGAGAAATCGATGCGTCACAGGTCCTCAACTGGCAGCTTCATTAAATAGTACCCGCAAAACGCCAGTGTCAACGTCTACAGTGAAGAGGCGACTCCGGGATGCTGGCCTTCAGGGTAGAGTGGCAAAGAAAAAGCCATATCTGAGACTGGCTAATAAAAGAAAAAGATTAATATGGGCAAAAGAACACAGACATTGGACAGAGGAAGATTGGAAAAAAAGTGACAGACGAATCAAAGTTTGAGGTGTTTGGATCACACAGACGAACATTTGTGAGACGCAGAACAACTGAAAAGATGCTGGAAGAGTGCCTGACACCATCTGTCAAACATGGTGGAGTTAATGTGATGGTCTGGGGTTGCTTTAGTGCTGGTAAAGTGGGAGATTTGAACAAGGTAAAAGGGATTTTGAATAAGGAAGGCTATCACTCCATTTTGCAACACCATGCCATACCCTGTGGACAGCGCTTGATTGGAGCCAATTTCATCCTGCAACAGGACAATGACCCAAAGCACACCTCCAAATTATGCACAAACTATTTAGAGAAGAAGCAGGCAGCTGGTGTTTTATCGGTAATGGAGTGGCCAGCGCAGTCACCAGATCTCAACCCCATTGAGCTGTTGTGGGAGCAGCTTGACCGTATGGTACGAAAAAAGTGCCCATCAACCCAATCACACTTGTGGGAGCGGCTTCTGAAAGCATGGGGTGAAATTTCTCCAAATTACCTCAGCAAATTAACAGCTAGAATGCCAAAGGTCTGCAATGCTGTAATTGCTGCTAAGGGAGCATTCTTTGACGAAAGCAAAGTTTAAAGTAGAAAATTATTAAAAAAAAAAAAAAAAACATTATTTCTACCTTGTCAATGAGGTGTTTGGATCACACAGACGAACATTTGTGAGACGCAGAACAACTGAAAAGATGCTGGATGAGTGCCTGACACCATCTGTCAAACATGGTGGAGGTAATGTGATGGTCTGGGGTTGCTTTGGTGCTGGTAAAGTGGGAGATTTGTACAAGGTAAAAGGGATTTTGAATAAGGAAGGCTATCACTCCATTTTGCAACACCATGCCATACCCTCGGTTGTATCGGTAATGGAGTGGCCAGCGCAGTCACCAGATCTCAACCCCATTGAGCTGTTGTGGGAGCTGCTTGACCGTATGGTACGAAAAAAGTGCCCATCAACCCAATCAAACATGTTGGAGCGGCTTCTGGAAGCATGGGGTGAAATTTCTCCAGATTACCTCAGCAAATTAACAGCTATAATGCCAAAGGTCTGCAATGCTGTAATTGCTGCATTCTTTGACGAAAGCAAAGTTTAAAGTAGAAAATTATTTCAAATAATAAAAAAACATTATTTCTACCTTGTCAATGTCTGGACTATATTTCTATTCATTTTGCAACTCATTAGATAAATAAAAGTATTAGATTTCAGGGAAAACACAAAATTGTCTAGGTGACCCCAAACTTTTGAACGGTAGTGTACGTTAACTACATACAGGAAACACCAGCTTTCGGTGCTGAACAAACAAACAAAAATTTCTCTACAGGAGAATGACCAAACTTTTGCAAAGTAAAAGTCAGCATAGGCCCTGTAGAATCAATATAATTTTAAATGAACTTGTGCTGGCAAAATAATGATACATTGACACTAGACAAATAATAATAACAATAATACACATATGCATATACACATACAGTACATACATAAAACAGAGGAGCAAAGCCATATGAGATTAGAACTATAGATTTCTAGAGAAATCTGGTGTGAGATGATTCTACTATTTTCCAAGTTTTTTTATCTACTTAATGAAGAGTAATATGAATTTAATTCATTCATAAAGAGACAAGAAGGCTTTTAACCACTCCACTTACTGTAGTGAATGTGGTATTTTGCTAAAAGTACAACTACATTTATGGCATCAGAGAAATCCGAACTTAAGTTTTCTGCATAAAGTAAAATGGTACCAAAAGAATAAATGTTAAGTTTGAGATTAATCGAGTTTCTAGTGTCCATGCTAAAACTTCAAGGACCTTCAAGGACGGCTGACTTTTATGCCTGTTTTCAAAAACTTTCCAGGGCCTTGAACTTATTTTTTCAGATTCACAAACTTTCAAGGATTTCAAGGACCCGTGGGAACCCGCAAGTGCTACATAAGCTTCATCATACTTCCTCGTTTTAGATTTTTTGTTGGTCTCATTATCTTCTTCTCTCTGCGCTTCTCTTCTTTTCATTCCTGTTAAATACTTCGCCATGTTGTCTCTTTATCGATAATTCCCCACGCTCAGGCTGACAATAAAGCTGGTTTAATTAAGTTAAATATTTATACATATACTCGAAATGATTCAAAATAATTAGCTTTTTTATCACATTATTTAATGGATGTTTCTTTTCCAAACGCCCAATCTTCACGTTCTCTCATGTTTCGTCCTGAAATTACAAGAGAACTGTTCTGTCAGACAGATATTTGTTGTGAAATGAATAGGGTTGCCACCTATGTCTGACAAAAAACAAGGACACTGTCATACTTACACGAGGTGGCGAACGTAAAATGTTACCGGGGGGATGTTATATGGACACAGCGAGAAAAAAAAGACAAATTTAAAGTGTGCAGATTTAAACATTCTAAATAGTCGTTTGAACTAACCTAGTGAAAACCAGGACATTAAATAAATTATTTTTGCCGCGTCCGAATATTAAAAAGAAGGAAAACCGGGACAGTCACGGGAAAACCGGGACAGGTGGCAACCCTAGAAACGAAGTAGTTACAATTTCAAATATTTTCAAGTACTTTAGCCTAAATTCCAGCACGTTTCAAACCTGAAACACAAAGCAACATTAAAATTCGTTAAGTAAATGTTTCTTCCCCTGTTTTTGAGGGGTGTTTCTTTATACTACCACATAGGCTATCGTTTCAGACAAAACTACAAAGAATGTGAAGCGGAAAGTATAAACGCCTCCACTGTTTGTGCGAGGTGGGCGGAGTTGAGCGCTACGGTTACTCGGGAAAGTATAAACAAGGCTTTACACTGCCACCTACTGTAGTAGATGTGCAATTACAATTTGTTTAATGTGGGCTCACATGCATGCCCCCCCCCCACTATTTGAGAAGCACTGGTTTAGAGACACATTTATGAAACCATGCTTAAACAGCAAAAAAGTCCTCAACCTGGGAGGTTAATCTCTTTTTAAACAACTCCTTAGACCCAGCAAGTTTAATGTCTAATGGCAGACCATTCCAAAATTTCGGAGCACATACAGCAAAAGCACAATCCTCCTTGCGTTTTCTCTTAGTCATTGGAACTACTAAAAGCCCTTGATTACAGGACCTCAGTGACCTTGCATTAGAATAAGGGACTAATAGATCAGAAATATCTATAGATAGAAATATCTATGGACCATCCCCATGCAAGGCTTGGTAAGTCAAAACCAAAATCTTAAAAACTACCCTTTCGGCAACAGGCAGCCAATGCAGTGAAGCCTAAACAGGTGTGATATGCTCTCTTCTTTTGGCAGCACCAGGGGCGGACTGGCATACATTGCTACCGGGGATTTCCCGGTTAGTGGGCCGGTGGGCCGCTGGCCGCCGGTGGTCTAACTCAGCCCGTGGAGGAGCCACTGCCGCACACTGCGGCCCCGGCCCGTAGTCACGCTGCTGTTTAACGGTGTCTATTACCTCCCCCGCTCCAGTCAGACTAAAGCCTGGTTTATACTTGACGCGGCGCGAGGGTCCGCGCGGTGAAAATGACGTAGTGTCAGCGCAATGAACAAAGTCACGTTTTCAGGGTTCATACACCTATATACACTTTCAAGGTCCATTTCAATATTTCCCAGCATGTTAAACTTAATTAAGTTAAATATTTATACCTATACTCAAAATGATTCGAAATATTTAGCTTTTTATCACATAATTTAATGGTTGTTTATTTTCAAAACGCCCAATCTTAACGTCTTCAGGTTCTCTCATGTTTCGTCCTGGAATTACAAGAGGCTCGTATTTGTTAACCTAATACAAGAGAACTGTTCAGTCAGACAGCTATTTGTTGTGAAACGAAGTGGTTACAATTTCAAGCATTTTCAAGCACTTTAACCTAAATTCCAGCACTTTTCAAACCTGAAACACACTGAAACACAAAGCAACATTAAAATTGGTCAGGTAAATGTTCATTCCACTGTTTTGAGGGGTGTTTCTACCACATATTGTTTCGGAGAACACTGCAGTGACGCTTGCGAAAGTATAAACGCCTCCACCATTTGCGCAGGGTCGCGCGAGGTGGGCGGAGTCACGTGCTACAGTCACTCGCGAAAGTATAAACGAGAAGTATAAACCAGGCTTAACCTGCTCAGCGCGGCCGCAGACTGAGCCTGTAAACACATGAACGAGTTGGACCGGGGCCGCGGACTGGGCCAGCTGATGTGGGCTGACGGTATGCAGCAGAGATAAAAAAAAAAAACAACTTATGTATAGCAGGGTACCTGTGGGTCCTTAAAATGTCTTAAATTTAGTTTTACATATTCAAGGTCTAAAAATGTCTTAAAATGTCTGAAATTTTAGGAGGGGAGGCATTAAATAAGTGTGTTGCTCAGTTTTTCTGTTTTATGTTACCGATGTATATCCCACAATAATGATCATTTCCACCGGCCGTATACTCCGCCTAATGGCAGTAGTACGTCACCCAACAGGTGGAAACAGCAGACGAGGCTTTAGCTGCCTAACAAGCTGCTTTTCTTATTTGAGAACTGCGGCGGGAACAATAATTCAAGGCTCCGGTGCAGACATGGGTAAATGTCCATTCAGTGAAGTGGCTGCCTGGAACTCCCGGGCCACTTTTTCTCCCCAGTCCCCCCCGGGGCAGCACTAAGCACTCGAGCTGCTGCATTCTGGACCAACTGCAACCGTGTCATAGCTCCTTGACTAAGACACGTAAATAAGGCATTGCAGTAATCAAGGCGTGATGATACAAAAGCATGAATAAATCTTTCTGTATCTTGGAACGAAAGCATTTTCGCTAATTTTTGCTATATTTCTCAATTGACAGTAGCAGAGTCAAAAATTACTCCCAAATTCCTAGGATAAGAATTTATCCGTAAAGCCAGTGGGCCAATTTCTTTCTTTATGTCCAGGGGGCCATCGATAATCAATTCACGAGCCGGATCTGGCCCGCGGGCCTTGACTTTGACATATGTGATCTATCAGGAACTGTGGGATCCTGTGGACATTTTATTGTGAAAAGTGGAATCCTGTGGGCACTGTATTTTGAATAGTTGGATCCTGTGAGCGTTTTAAATAGTGGAATCCTGTGCGCATTTTGTTTTATATTGAGATGTGGGATCCTGTGGTCATTTTATATTTTATTTTGAGTTGTGGCAACCTGTGGGCATTTTATTGTGAATAGTGGGATCCGGTGGGCACTGTATTTTGAATAGTTGGATCCTGTGAGCACTTACTTTTAAATTGTGGGATCCTATGAGCATTTTTAAATTTTTGATGTGGGATCCTGTGGGCATTTTATTGTGAGTAGTGGAATCCTATTGCATTTTAGTTTGATTTGTGGCATCTTGTGGGCACTTAATTTTGTGTGCATTTTGTTTTTGAATAATTTGTAATTTAAATTTCTTTATTCTTATCATAATAGGACTGAAAATTGTTTGCACTTTATGGTACAGGTTGTGACTGTCCTTGTGCTGTGAGGAAGTATGTTCCTGAGCCCAGCTGATCTTTTTTGCAAGTGTGGATCTTAAATACACTTTGAAATCGATTAAAACAACTTGTGCTGAATTTGGTTCATGATTCATCCATGCATTAAATAACTGAAAGTAACTAAGTAACTTTTACTCAAATTACATTTTAAATGAAGTAATTTTGTACTTTTACTCGAGTAAATTTTGAGATGGGTAATTTTACTTTTACTCTGAGTAGATTTTAGGCAAAGTAATGATACTTTTACTCAATTACAATTTCCACCTCTGCTCAACACTGCCCTGATGAACCAATTGGTTTAGACTGAGTGACCCAAGTAAAGTTTTGACACCAAAATATATTTTCAGATTAATTTGTATAGAATAAAAAATAGTACAAAATAGCCAAAGTATATGTGGTACAAACTCTTCAGTGCACTGGTGCTAGTTGCCTAGAAGTCTACCTAACCCAAGTGGATCTCAACAGTGTCCGAGCAAAAAGCTTGGTCGATGTCCCCTTTTTATACCCTCCCTCTTTAATTTTTCTTTCACCTTTAAGTTTCCTTTTTTTCTACATATTGCATGTAGTCTGGTTAGTGTTTGATTTAATCAGTCTGTTTTTCTGTGGCCCCTCCTCCCCTGCAAAGAGTAGTTGTACAGTCCAATGGCATGCAGGACAAAGGAGTTTTTAAACCTGTTGGTTCTGCACTTGGGAAGGAACAGTCAGTCACTGAACAGACTCCTCTAGTTACTGATGACAGTGTTCAGAGGATGACTGGCATCGTCCATAATGCCCAGCCGCTTGTCCAGGGTCTTCTTCTCTGCCAAAGTCACCAGAGAGTCCAGCTTCATGCCGACCACCGAGCCAGCCCGTCTGATCAGTTTGTTTAGCCTGGATGTGTCCTTCTTGGAAATGCTGCCCCCCCCCCAGCACACCACAGTGTAGAACAGGACACTGGCAACCACAGACTGATAAAACATCCACAGGAGTTTCCCTCAGAAAGTACAGCCTGCTCTGTCCCTTCCTGTACAGGTGGTCGTTGTTACAGGACCAGTCCAGCTTGCTGTCCAGCCACAGCCCGAGGTACTTGTAGGAGTCCACAGTCTCCACCTCAACACCCTCTATTAGAACTGGTTTTGACTTTAGTCTGGACTTCCCAAAGTCAATGACCAGCTCCTTTGTCTTTGAGGAGTTGAGCTGCAGGTGACTGCTGTGGTCCCTCACCAGGCTCCTGTACATCTCCTCTTGATCATCCCTGATAGACCCCACAATAGCTGTGTCATCGGCAAACCTCTGTATATGACACAACTCCGAGTTGTAGCAGACGTCCGCAGTGTACAGGGTGAAAAGAAGAGGGGCCAGCACTGTACCCTGTGGAGCTCCAATACTGCTGATCACAGTGTCAGACGTGATGTCCTTCAGCCTGATGTACTGTGGCCTGTCAGTAAGGTAGCTGTGAATCCATGTGACCAGGCAGGGGTCCACTCGCATCCTGTTCAGTTTGTCCTGGAGCATAAGGGGCTGGATGGTGTTGAAAGCACTCGAGAAGTCCAAGAAGAGGATCCTCAGAGTGCCTTTTCCCTTATCCAGGTGTGAGTGGGCTCGATGTAGAAGGTAGAGGATGGCATCTTCCACACCAACACCTGCCCGTTATGCAAACTGTAGACAGTCCTGGGCATGTTGCATCTGTGGTCTGAGGAGACAGATTTTCCTCAGTTGACCCCTCACCTGGTCTGCAGTGATGTGTGGGGGAGTCTGTGGTGAGATGGGAGTGGTGGAGGATGAGGAGGAGGAGGAGGCTGCTGCAGTAAATGATGGAAAGTGTGTTGAGGGAAGAGGGAGATATGGCTGGAGTGAGGGAGAGGGTGGATAAGACATGGACTGATTGAAGCAGTTGAAGAAGTTATTCATCTCATTAGCCTTCTCAACAGTCCCTCCTATGGCTCTGGTCTTTGTGTTGTGGCCAGTGATGGTTTTAACACCTTTCAAGACCTCCCTCATGTTGTTCTCTTCATGATTTAGTTCCACCTTTCTTCTGTAGCTGTCCTTGGCTTCCCTCACACAGTGTTTCACCTCCTGCTGTGCTGCTTTCATCGCCCCCATCCTTACTCCGGAATGCGGCCTTCTTCCTGTTGAGGACTCGTAATCGAAGTCGTTTGTACAGGCAGGGGTCATAACGAGTGAGCCATCCAGATTAGACAGATACAGAGGCATGTTAAACAGACAATCATGAAACAGGGCAGGGTAACACTGAACAATGAGCAGACAACGAGATAGCAATTACCACAATGGCAATGACGGCACAGCATAGATCCACACAGGAACCACGAAATAACTGACAACACCAAACCACAATAACTGACAACGGGCTAGGGAAACAGAGGGATATAAATACACAGGACTAAACTAGACACAGCTGAATACACTGATGACATTGGCGTGGCAGACAGGGAGGAAACCATAGAAGCAGACAAGCAGGGCGGGAATAACAGGCAAGGAACAACACAGACACGAGGAACAGGCAACCAGAGTGACAGCTAAGAGAGGGGGGGCGTAGCCCTTCGTGACATTTGGTGGTAAAGCAATGCTGATGGGAGGCTGGTGTGTGTCAGTAGTTGTTATGGGGTTAGTAAGTCTCACAACCTGATGACAGGAGTCTTGTTAGGGTTCAGGTCTTGGGTCTGTAGTGGGGTCAGTGACAATTAAGGGTTGCTAGGACATCCAAATCACAAATATGCTTTAGGGCAGGGGTCTCCAACACGTCGCTCGCGAGCTACCAGTAGCTCGCCACCCCTTTCCAAGTAGCTCGCCAAAGGGCCAATGAATTACATATAAATTTGTAAACCTAATTGGTCCCATCGAGAAATCTACTTAAATTTATGTCCAATCAAAATTCAGTTGTCCCTCCCCTTCGAACGCTAAATGATTATTCGCCAATTATACAACAGTTAGTTCACAATCCGACTGGTTGAGAAGTGTTCTAACCCTGCAGATATGTGTGATAACAGCACGGTATTCTCGTTCTCTGTATCACTCCGCGGACGCGTCAAGTAACGGCATGTACATATATTCACGATAACACACTCCCTCTCGTGTTCTATTGCTCAATTAGCTGTCAATCAAAAAGTTAGGCTGCTGTCAATATTGAATAGACCAGGGGTCACCCACGTCATGAGTCGCCCGCGGGCTTGTTTTAAAAATAGCTCACTATAGCGCCATGCACCAAAGCGCTGCATTGTTTATGTTTTTGCTACTATGTTTTTTCGTTCGCCGACATCCACCCCCCCCCCCCCCCCCCCCCCCCCCGCTCAACATCTGGTAGCCCTCCGCAATAACTGGTATCCAAGAAGTAGCTCCCAGTTCCAAAAAGGTTGGAGACCCCTGCTTTAGGGCCATTAAAAGCTGCTCTTCTGTTGTTGAATTCAGTGATAGGGGAGTAAGGTTCAAAACTTCAGCAAGCATTTTCTTCTTCTCTTCTCTCTGTACTGCCTCTGATACTGCTTCCAATCTTCCATCTTCTGCACCTGTGTTTCCCTTTGCAGTTAGTCTAATGTTAGTCTAATGTCCAGGGCCTTAATTTGTCTTCGATTTTGACTTCAAACCTCTCAATAAAACTACCGTTTTAGGAGACCTACATCACTGATTTTAATCTTTCATGAAACACTAGCATGTGTGTGTGAGGGTGTTTGTATGTAGTGTATCTTTGCCTTATTTTAACTGGTAATGTGACATCATATGCCATATCATATGACACAGGTAAAATGGCAGACGTAGTATGTCCGAGGTTATGAAAACCCAGTCGCATACTGAAAGAACACACTGCTTTAATGGTTGAGCATAACATACTGCATTGTAATTTAGTGCCTACTGCTTAAGTACGACATTTCAGATTCAGCCATAGTCTTTATCAGGGTTGCCAACTCTCACGCATTGAGCGTGAGACACACGCATTTGACTGTCTTCACACGCTCTCACGCCACACATCCGATTTCTCACGCCAAAGAAAAATCTAGTTTATTTACCTCTGATCCATATCTATGATTCAGTGAGTTACTAGTTCACTCTGGCACCAACCACTGGCGATCGATCGATCGCGATATAAATACTTAATAATAAAAATGTGTCTTTTTTACACCCCGCCCGATAACACTCTCCACCCCCTCCAGGTTCAAATCTCACACCAAGTGATCTTGAAAAGTTGGCAACCCTGCTTTATTGATGGCCACAAAAAAAGAGGACGAATATGAGTTCACTGAAGGGTTGGGTGATGGTTTTAATGTCTATTATTGTGCTATCAGCTGATTAGGTCATTATAGTTGCTGATTTTAATGTACACTTTCAAAATGTGCACGTACGTAAGTTGTTGGGGGGGGGGGGGGGGGGGGTTGGGGGGTGTGGCAGCGAACGTAAGTTGTTGAGCGGGGGTGGCGAACGTAACACTCGTGACGGAGTGTTTTTTCAATAGCCCTGAAATAAATGCTCCGTTTTTTTTGGTCCGTATCCAGTTAATCCAGAAGACTCACCTGTTTGTTGAGTTCTTACCAGAGCACTAACTCAGCTGATACCACTTGCCATGTTCTTAAATTGTATGTCTGTCTATGGTTATTTGTGCTTCTTGGGAAATGCCTAACTTGCAAAACACTAGGTAATGATATTGACTCCTGTAGTTTAGTAGTAGTCTGACTCAATGGTGTCTTGAATTCTGGCCTATCTGTACTATTTCCTAGGATGTATTCTGTGATCAGAAGCAAAGCACTTTGTAAGTCGCTCTGGATAAGAGCGTCTGCTAAATGCCGTAAATGTAAATGTAAATGTAAGTTAATCAGGAATGAGATTGGGTCCGGACAGGACTGCGTTCGGGTCCGGATTGCGGTCCGCCAGTTGAGTACCCCTGATCTAGAAAAAAAAAAATTAATCTATGCCCACCCCTAGAAACCACAATAACATATTACTACTGTAAGGCTGGGTACGTCATTTCTCAGTAGTGAAAACAACAGACCAGATTGAACTATGAATAGACAGGCAGTAGAATAATGTTTGGTATGCTTAGTAGAAGTTCGGCAGTGAGTTGCACTGTAGAGTTTCAGCTGGCAATGGCAAATGGTACGGTGGATTCTGTTCACTGACAATGCTTTCTAGAAGTACTCCTGAGTACTCTCTGCTATTTCCTTGACAGTGGCATTCCCATTTGAGGTGCAGTGACGTTTAAGGGCCCGGAGATCACGAGCATCCAGTTTTACCCTTACGCACAGCGATTATTCCAGATTCTTTGAATCTTTTGATGTTATGCACGGTTGATGATGATAACTTAAAAGTCTTTGCTATTTTGCGCTGGGTAACACCATTCTGGTATTGCTGCACTATCTTTCTGTGCAACAATGGTGGAATTGGTGATCCTCTTATCATCTTGGCTTCAGAGAGACACTGACACTCTGACAATCTCTTTTTATACCCAATTATGTTGTCAATTGACCAAATTAGTGTTAATTGGTCTTCCAGCTGGTCGTTATATACTCAATTTCCTTTTTCCAGCCACTTATTGCTACTTGTCCCAACTTTTTTAGGATTTGTTGACATGTTTTTGGGATTTCTTCCTTTAAAATGTTACATTTACTCAGATTAAACTTTTATCTGTCATCTATGTTCTATTATGAAAAAAATATTGACATTTGCCATCTCCACATCATTGCATTCCGTTTTTATTCACAATTTGTTTAGTGTCCCAAATTTTTTGGAATCCAGTTTGTACAGGCACTACAGGTATACTACATTTACATTACGGCATCAAACAGCTGACAGCAGTTTGATGCCACAGAGATCACTTACTCACTCACTCTCTCTCACTCTCTCTCTCTTTGTAATGACAAAGAAAAACAGCCAAGCATTGGAGTTGTTTGTTTTGACCTTTCTCCTGTATTTGGTCAGAGGCTCAAGTTTCTGTGTCAATTCAGCACAGAACACAATATTCTGGAAAAATATCCAGTTAGTTCATTGAAACTGCTGTTACCTCTTAAAATTATGACAGGCTCTATGACAAAGTAAATAAGCAAATTAAATACAAAAATTAAGTTCAAGTTAAAGCTGTGCTTTGCAATGTACCAGAGGCACATAGGATGTGGGACAAGAGGCGTGTTCATGTTTGTCAGGTTTTTAAAGCTGATACAGGTGCTACCAGTTTGGCAGAGACTGGAATCTTGTAGGTCCTGTTTCTCACCCACTGACACACATACACATGCAGTCTCACCTCCTGATTTCCTTTTGTTGCTTTATAGTATGATTCTTTCCAAACCTGTATATTAACAATGTGAGTTAATCTGAATGACTCTCTCCCCCCTCCCCCTCACATACATATCCATTACACACACACACACACACACGCACACATCTCTCTCATACCCACACCACACACACACACATACATCCCCCTCATACACACTACACACAGGCGCACACAAACCTAAGGTGTTGTTGTTCACCTACTCACAGACACACACACACACACAGCACACACCACACACTCACCTTCTTTCATTCTGTATACACACCATCATTTACAAACACACTCTCTCACACACACACACTTATATGCACACACACACACTATGCCCACACCATAGACACAACAGGAAACCCAGGCCATATGATTGCCACGCTCTCTACTCACAAGGATATTAAAGAACAGCAAAAAACAGAATGAGTAGCAGAGCTTATCGAGCGCAGGCCAACGCCTCCTTGATGTCTTTCTCATCCGTATGTAATGTGGTGAGGGATGTCATTGTACATTTCTAACCCTAACCCTAACCGTAGAGTCTAAGGCACACAGTGGACTGGACACAACCTAACCCTAACACCTAACACTAACACAGTGCAGACATGGGGAGAACATGGAAACTCCCTCCCGTAATCATTCATTGGTACTAAACCAAACCAAAACACTGAAAAAAGAGTTGTGCCTTTATCAGAAAATGTGCTGAATTTGATGGTGTCCATAACAGTACTGTGCTGTTGCCCAAGTGCATTCAGGTTATTTCAGTGTTTGCATAAGCAGCCGTCCAAACAGGTTTAGTGACTTTCAGAGGATGGGTGTGTTGTACCCGTGTGTTGTGAAAAAAAAAGACTTAAACGTCTAGATGAGTGAGAACAACGAATGAATTAACCACTAAGACCTATGACCCTATGCTTTTATCAGAAAATATTTAATGGTGGGTTTGTGTGGCCATAACAGGACTGAGCTGTTGCTCTTCTCCAAATACAGTCAGTTTATCTATGCATTTGCATGGGCAGCAGTCCAAACAGTAGTCCAAACATGAGAAAGACTACGCTTCCTGTTCCTGGTGTGGGAGAAGCCACCTGTTCGTATCTCCAGATCCTGTTCCTGATTATTGAGAAGCCAACTGTTCCTGTCTCCAGATCCTGTTCCTGTCTCCTGATCCCGTTTCTGTCTCCTGATCCTGTTCCTTGCATTAGGTCTATTCCTGTGCCCCAGATCTGCTGCTTCAATGCAATGGCACCTTTGGACCTTCCAAACCTGCCGCGAGCCACTGCAGTGCCGATGGTCCAACCTTGTGCACCCGAGGGGCATCTGGGACTTCTCTTTTGTATGGTTCTGTTCCTGCTGTGCCTGGATCTGTTTGCTCCTGTGATTCTTTTGTTGGTTTTGTTTGATGCTGTTGGTGAAATACCTCCCATAATCATTCAATGGTACTAAACCAAACCAAAATACTGAAAAAAATTATGTCTTTATCAGAAAATGTGCTGATTTTGATGGTGCGTAATTGTGTCTATAACAGTACTGTGCTGTTGCCCAAGTGCATTTAGATTATCTACGTGTTTGTATGAGCAGCCATCCAAACAGGTTTAGTGAGTGATGTTTCAGAGGATGGGTGTGTTGTGAAATAAACAGATGACCTTTAAACATCTAGATGAGTGAGAACAAGGAACGAATTAAGACAAGTCACACCACTAAGACATGATATAAAAGACTAATGTAACAATAAGTATTTAAGAGAACTCACACCACTAAGACATAAAACTAAAGGATTTAATTAATGAATCTACCAGCACAAAACTCTCTTAATATCCTCTGATAAAGGACACATCTCTTTTCTCATACTGCTAGACCTCAGTGCTGCTTTTGACACCATTAATCATTATATATGCTACCACAGGGCACCATTCGTAGGCATGTTATTAGCTTCCATTGCTACGCAGATGATACTCAGTTGTATATATCTTCCAATCCGGATGATATCACTACTACTCTCAAGATTGAGAACTGCATCCAGGACATTAAAAACTGGATGGCATCTAATTTTCTAAAACAAAATTCTGAAAAGTCTGAGGTGCTGATTCTTGGACCTAAAGCGAGATACCCCTCACTTCAGAAGCAAAAGTCCAGGGGGTGGAGCTCGATTTAGATCCAACTCCTCCCACCATCGTGTTTTCATTGGTCTGAAGTAATTGCACTATGCAGGAGTTGTATCAGATCAGCCATTTCAAATAGCTGTTGCCGTCCTAAATTGTTATTATTATTTACTCACTTGCCGTTCATTTGTGAACAATCACGAATGTGAAAGTTAGTTCATAATAAACCAGTTTTCATCTTGCTAATGCTAGTAACTAGTTTCCTTTGGTGATCATACAAAATCTGACTGTTTCTGTTTGTACGAACACTGTTAAGTTTATCAAATCAAATCAAATATATTTGTATAGCGCTTTTCACAACACATGTTGTCACAAAGCGCTTTACAGGATTTACAAGGTTAACAATACTATGGGTCCAAATCCCTAATGAGCATGCCAAAGGCAACAGTGGCAAGGAAAAACTCCCTATGATGGTGGGGATTAGGAAGAAACCTTGGGAGTACCAAGACTCAAAAGGGAACCCATCCTCCAGTGGGCGGCCCGTTAACACACAAATTACACAAAAAAAATTATACAGATGAATACACAAGTTACAAACAAATCACACAGTCAGATAAGTATAAGGTAACTAGAATGAAAGTTCAGGGTGTTGATATTGTCAATGTAAATGTCTTGTGATGAACGCCAGGTTTTCATTCCGTGTCTGAGTGATGATACTGTATTGTAGGCTCCGACTGCAGTGTTACTCTCCAGGTGAACCTCAGAGAAGAAAGATATGTGATGTGGTAAATATGTAACAGATTAATCAAAGGCCAAAGTAAACAGATGAGTCTTTAGTCTAGATTTAAACATTGAGACTGTGTCTGAGTCCTGAATAAAGGCAGGAAGATTATTCCACAGTTGTGGAGCTTTAAAAGAAAAGGCTCTTCCACCTGCTGTGATCTTTTTGGAACAGTTAATAACCCTGCGTCCTGCGAACGAAGTGAACGTGCTGGGTTGTAATGATCTCACTTCATGTTGATTATTTAATTAAATTTTAATTATATTTTAAAAACATATCGCCCTGTTATTCCTATATCTGCCATGGTTAACAGACACAGTCTCAATGGTTTGGTAGGTAAGTTCTACTTAGCGAATGGCCGTTGGAAACCATTTTTTTTTCATTTTTGGGTGATGTTGTCCTTAAACGTCTGTCTGTCTGTTGTCAGTTGTATGTATCGGCACCATTATTTTGTTGTTTTTGTTGTTTTGTTGTGTTAGCGCTTGCTAACAACTTTATCTAATTTAGTTTATCTAATCTAGTTTATCCAATCTAGGTGTCTAAGTGACGGTAAAAACTGATGCTAGAAGACGAGCGGTTAGCTAAACAGAATACAGATGTATTAAATACTTATGTATGTTGTGTTCTTCATATTGGACATAAACTGTTAAATTAATGAGTGTTTGCTGTAGTTACTTATAATGTGTAATGGTTGTGCTGTTCGGTACCACATGGACACGTCGAGGGGGACTGTTATTCAGTAGTGCGTGCATGTAACGGACATGATCCTCATTAACCAGTTCACTGAAAAACTTCACAACTAATATAATGCTATTTATATTTTCCCATCCATCTATAGATGCATATCACGGTTTTGAAAAAAGGACAGACGCTTTCAGTTGTGCAGTGCACTACATGTTGTAGTAAATACCACTGTTCATTCTGCACACCTGAAGTGTACCGTCCTGACGAAAAAAGTATTTTTTATTAAAGGTAAAAAAAAATGAAATAGTACATATTTAAGAAATGTGGTGTACTTTATTATGTTGGCAATCACAGATCATTATTCCTGTCCACTTTTACGCTTTCTTGTAAACTTAAAAAACGTGTTATTTAAAGAACATTTTGATCTTTAAACGGTAAAAGTCTTAAGGGTGAAATTATTAGATTTATATTTATATTTATAGATTTATAAACTGGGGCAGGTGGCAACCCTACCTGTCCCCCCCCCAACAACTTTCGTTCGATTTATGTGTATCAATCTGGTAGCCCTCCGCAATAATTGGTATCCAAGAAATAGCTCCCAGTTTCAAAAAGGTTGGTGACCCCTGCCCTAGATGGTTTTTCAGTAACACCTAAATCTACCGCAAAAAGCTTAGGTGTCACTATTAATTCAGATCTTTCATTTGACACACATATATGCAATGTCACTAAGGCTGCCTTTTTCCATTTACGTAATATCGCCAAGCTGAGACACTTACTTTCATTAGCTGATGCAGAGAAGCTGGTCCATGCTTTTGTCTCGTCAAGATTGGACTACTGTAATAGTCTTCTAATTGGATGCTCTAAATAATACGTAAAGAAGCTACAACTTGTACAAAATGCTACAGCTAGAGTCCTAACTAGGGCTAGAAAATTTGATCATATTAGTCCCACTCTTGCGACATTACACTGGCTTCCGATTAAATATCGAATTGAATGTAAAATTCTTCTGTTAACCTATAAGGTGTTAAATGGTCTTGCCTAGGCCTGTGTTTAAAAAATCCAGGGTTGCCAACTCTCACGCATTGAGCGTGAGACACACACATTTGACCGTTTTCACACGCTCTCACGCCACACTTCCGATATCTCACGCCGAAAAAAAAAAAATCCAGTTTATTTACCTCTGATCCACATATATGATTCAATGAGTTACTAGTTCACTTTGGCACCAATCACCGGCGACCGCCTCACCCCTCCCCCCGCTCAACAATTTACACTCGCCACCTCCTCCAGGTTAAAATCTCACTCCAAGCGAACGTCAAAAGTTGGCAACCCTGAAAATCGATTTTCCGATTCAGAATCGATTCGAATATGATGATCTGATAATCGATTTGTATGTCCAAAGATCGATTTTTTAAATTAAAATAATTTTTTACATTTCCCCCAGTGAACTTTTACCACCGCCTCGTCACTGAATTCACGCAAGCGCGCTCGGTCTAACTAACTGTAACTGTAAACCTAACTAACTGTAAACCGCCTAAACCAGAACATAACACTGACAGAGAATCGTGCCGCATAGAGACATAACGTGCCGTAAAGCGCCACACAGGAAACAAAGGAAAATACACAACGTTTACATTTTATACTTTCAGTTTATTAAGTGTGAGCACTTTTAAAATAAAAATGCATTTGGTAGCAACAGCTTTTGGGTGAATACTTAATACTTATTATTACTTCAATCATAATAATAATGCACAGGTTAGTGTCCCAGTAGGAGTCCACTGTTGCAGATATAGACACCTCAATGATGTCCTCTGTTTATTGTCCTGGATTATCTTTCTTAAAGGTAGATTACCCTTTTCACCAGTCTTCCAGCCATCAGTAACTACCAACTACCAGTAACTATTTGCTGTTTAATATCGATATAATACTAGTTTTAACATGTTGCTTCTCTACACAGTCAGGAAACAGCTCAAAAACATTTTAATAACACTAAACCCCGAATTGGATCGAATCGGATTGAATCGATTGAATCGGATTAAATCGAAATAAATCGATTCTTAATCTTCAGAATCGGAATCGGATCGATTCTTGGAATTTGAATCAATACCCAGCCCTAGTCTTGCCCCACAATATCTGAGTGAACTCATTGCTTACTACAACCCATCTCGTCCTTTGCGCTCCCAAAATGCTGGATTTCTTTAGTTCCAAAAAATTGTAAAACTATAGCCGGAGGCAGAGCTTTCTCCTTTAAAGCCCTTCAATGATGGAATAGCCTTCCAGCTCCAATCAGAGATTCTGATTGGACACAGTTCCAATCTCTAAATCTAGACTTAAGACTCACATATTTAATCAAGCCTTCAGTTAATATTCCCCTTGTAAGGTGTGGGGCTCAGGGGGGCCCAGACGTTGAGATTTCTGGTAATCTGAGATGTTGATGCTGTCATTCAGCTGTGTCATGGCATCACTCTAGTTGTGAAGATGACTTGACTGGAAAGCAATGTCTCAGTGAGCCCTCATGACTGTGGTCACCTCTGAAACCCTCCCTTTAGTTATGCTGCTATAGATTAGCCTGCCGGAGCCACATGCTAATCACTGGCACGTGAGCTATGTATGTTTAAATCAAAGGTGGTTTAAATTGATGTCCACACAGTCATTCTGTATTGTCTATCTTTTTGCATGATTCTTCCCCAAGACGATTGCATGCAAGCACCTACAAGCACCTGGGAGATGGTCATGCTTGCCGGTGGATGTACCGGGGCAGTCGTGGCCTGGCGGTTAGGGAACTGGTCTTGTGACTGGTGGGTCATGGGTTCGATTCCCAGACCTGAGGCCATGACTGAGGTGCCCCTGAGCAAGGCCCTTAACCCTCAATTGCTCACATGTATAAAAAAAGATGAGATAAAAATGTAAGTCACTCTGGATAAGGGCGTCTGCCAAATGCCATAAAATGTAAATGTACTGATGCCAGGGTTGGATGTGCCATTGCCGCAAGAGGATGTGCAGATGCTAGTTCCTACCTGAGGCTCACCATCTGCACCGAAGGGACTGTGACTACTTGACCGGGAAACCTTAACTATAACTGTAGAACCACCCTGCGCACCATGGACTTGTGCTAACGGGCCGCCCAATGGAGGATGGGTTCCCTTTTGATTCTTGGTCCTCCCGAGGTTTCTTCCTAATCCCCACCATCATAGAGAGTTTTTCCTTGCCACTGTCGCCTTTGGCTTGCTCATTAGGGATTTGGACTCATACGATTGTAAAGCTGCTTTGTGACAACATGTGTTGTGAAAAACACTATATAAATAAATTTGACTTTGACTTTAAGACTGGTGACATAACTCATAACCCAAATGAAGGATACAATAACCAGCAATCAACTGGTAGATAGATAGATAGATAGATAGATAGATAGATAGATAGATAGATAGATAGATAGATAGATAGATAGATAGATAGATAGATAGATAGATACATACATACATACATACATACATACACACATACATACATACACACATACATACATACATACATACTTTATTGATCCCAGAGGGAAATTCCTGGTACAACAACAAGACACATATAAACAGACAAATGACCCTCAGGTGTCCTAATGGGACCACTCAGGTGTCACAATGTCACAGGACAACATTAAAATACTGTTGCTGTTGACGGGGGCGGCCGGCAGGGGCCTTCCGTAGTGTGACAGACCTCTAGTCTCCACACAAAATGGAAGATCTAATGAATTTTGCGACAACACAAAAATCCAAACGAAAGATGCAATAACCAGCAGTCAACTGGTACAAAGACACGACATATATAGACAGACAAACGACCCTCAGGTGTCGGGTTTTCTAGTGGGCAACTCCTACCTGGTGGATGAACACAATGTCACAACAAGACAACATGAAATACTGCTGCTGCTGAGGGGGGCGGCCAGCAGGCGGCCTCCGTAGCATGACAGTAACTCTAAGTACTTGAGCTTTTTCTTTGTGAGAGGCTAACTTGAAGATCTTCTTGAAGGCTTATTTGAACTATTTCACTTTGTGTAGTAGCATTTTATTAAAATATAGGGGAATTATTGAAATGGAGGCGATTTGTAAGTTACAATCAAACAAACTGTGACGTTCGGGCTGTCACGAAGGATGAGACACGGAATCCTCTTTGACTGACGTCACGGTATATTTATTTAACATGAAGCGCACGAAGCGCACAAAGAACAGATACTCTCACACTGAGACAAGCATACACTACGTGCAGACTTAGACAACAACGAGCACAGGACACTGCGCGAGCGCACATTAAATAGACAAACCACATTAGCCCCACGTGATTACGAGACGATTCACAGGTGAGACGGATTATCACATGACACAACCATAACCACGTAGATCCACTGACGCAGACAAAGCACGTGGACAACGTTGACACACGCCCAAAAGGGAGGGGCCGGGGTCCTCAACGTGACACAAACTGAAACCTGCTTTCTGGGAGTGGGGTTAGGTAGAGAGAGCGAGGGAGAGAGTCCTTGATATTCCACATAATACCAGGTAACAAAAAAGAGCTAATTAGAGCAGAAGGTGGTACTATATTTATTTAGTATATTCCCTAAAGAAAAACCTAAATTCTAAATGAAATTAAGTCTTGTTACCTAAACAGGAACTCATTTGATTCCTGGGTTCTGAGCTGTCCGTGTATATAAATCTAAAGTAACACACAGCACACAATGATACATGGGCATGAATAATTGAAGATTAACCGACCACACACCACATGGGCATGAATAAATGAAGAGTAATACATACCATAAGAGCCATAAGAGAAGGGAACTTAGATGGGACTCATTAACACCTAAAACACATGATGGATCCCAAGATGTCCAGGTACACAAACTAACATTGGGAAGAAATCTCATATCGGTGTTATGGCTCAGCAGGTTAATTCAATGTCTTACTCATGACCTCCGTACCCCTGTTGTCATCACAGTGGGAGTGTCATCACCTATATTTAATCATAATGCTGGGGTGGTACACTTATCATTTTCCTAAATAAATACTCACATCTCCCAATGGAGGAAAATGCCTCATTTTGGAAACTCCTAACGGGAATATAATGGCGTGTCCTGAATCTATTGTAAAAGCATCTATGTATATGGTAAAAGGGGTCAAATCTAGGCTAATATGTATGTATCACTGTGATCTGATTTGAATAGGTAAATCTATAGTGAGGATAATTATAAGAGCAGTGAACATCAAGGCTGGCATGAAAGCTGCATTATGAATGAATAAACCTTCTCAGGCCGAGGGGCCTCCAGGTTCCACGGTAGGAATACGTGGTCATGTAAGGTCCAAGATGAAACCACGTGTCATTTCTGAGGTTTAGGTAACCCAGGATCATCCGTAACCCTGGATGATCCGTTAACATTTAGCAACGATATGTGAGTGGGTCTGGTCCAGATTTCTGTTCTCCAGTCTGGTCAACTTTGACATAGTGGAATTAATATGCATTACTGTGGAACATCACAGAGCACACCCTCTCATTCCCGGACACTCCTTCCGTCTCAATCACCCGAATACTGACACCTGTCACTTAATCAGGTTCTGGTTGTATTTATTCCCACAGGTCGCACTGTCCAGTGCTGCGCATTCAGCCTGCACCCTCGCATCACTTTGGAGAGGACCTGCTCTGCACTTGGATTGCTTCTTCCATTTGCTTTCATTGCTTTCTTCTTTATTCTTTGTTATACTCTTTCATTGTCCCACCAAATTTGTTTTTGCAATAGATGATAAAACCTCACACTCAGCCTCTGCTTCCTGCTGCTTCTGTCCCGGCGTCACAGTTAGGGCATTTCTTTCCAGTTGGCTTACGAGAACCAAAAGAAACAAAAGAATGAAACATCTAAGAAGCAAAGATAAAAAAAGATAAATTACATGACTGTGATATTGAAATATGTACACCTTTCCTATGGGTATATCATTGAGCAATAAAGAAGAATTTCTTTACCAGGATATATGAGTTTTAAGGCATTTCAGGTGTTCATTCTACAAAAGGCATCGGTGACTTAACAAGTTTCCTCAACTCACCATCTCGGAGCTGATAAACTTGTAACTTGTAAATTGTAAGTTACCAGATTAATACACACACACTATGCTAATAAGATGAAAAAGAGATGTGACAGTAATTTCATAAATGAATAACAAAGCGTGGAGGGTGAAGTCCATGTAAACAAAAATCCCTGAACCATCCAACAATAATGACACCAGTCTGGAATTTTGCCCATGCATCTTTCTGGAATGTGGTGTCACAGTCTGCTATAAAGATGTGATGCATGCATAACTGGTTCAGGTTGGGAACCCTGTTGTTGAGGGTTCATTGTTCAAACAGTCAAGGGTGCAGCTGAGAATCTATGAATATAATATAAAAGTGGGTTTGGTACTGCCATCATGCTCAATGGAACATTTTTCTCAAGGTTAGAGTTCAGCAGTTGTTCAGGGATATAGAGTATTTAAGAATTATGGTATATTTGAACACTGTAGAATATGAGTTCTAAATATCCTCTTGGAATTCCAAGAGGATGTTTCTTGGCTTTGGACTTCCATGCTAGGTTGGGTAGACATAAAACTGGACCACATGTTGTATAAGCCATGAACTTCTCATACCAAGATGTCTGGAGCCCTGATAAGATGGAGCAGGTCTGACCTAGCAGCACTGTGTTGGTGTTTGGAAGGGATAATGGGTTACCCAACACATGTTGAACACATTATAAACACAAAGTGCAACAATCTTTAAAAACATATATGTTCAATCACCAGAGTATTAATCACCTTCCACCTATCCACTAATCCCTTTTTTATTTACTCACTCACCTCTTTGCGATGTATTGCCAACAATGTTGCATGTCGAGCGTTTCTTGTGTGCTACTGCCTTCCCGTGTTCTGACCTCTGCTTCTCCCTTAGACTACATTTTCAGGCTGACCCCTGACCCCTGACTCTGGGTATGTTGCGGGCTCTGCTCACCTGGCTCTACCCTGGACTGGTGTGACTCTGCTCCAACTCTACCTGCCCCTTTTGGTTTCTGCATTGTTTGCTTTGTGTGCTTGTCAAATAAAGAGCTGTTAGATCTCGTCCTTCACTTATCATTACAAAACGATTGAAATATAAAAGTATTATTACTACAAAGCCCAGTATGGCCCTGGAGTAAATCTGCCCTCAACAAAGTCTAAGTCCAGTCTTCTGGTCATTCATGGGTAAGACACCTGCTCTTCCTTCTTATTACTATCTGTTATTTATCCCATTAGTGTGTGTTCTAGAATGTGGGCTAGGACTTGTGTTACTGCTTTGGTTCAAAACTCTTTGAGAACTGTAAAAATGTTTATATATATATATATATATATATATATATATATATATAGAGAGAGAGAGAGAGAGAGAGAGAGAGAGAGAGTTTGGCAGGGAATGGAATCTAGATCTTGTTTCTCATTCTCACATAGAGACTCACACACACACACACACACACACACACACACACACACACAAATACTTCCTGATAGCCTTCTGCTGTTTAATAGTTTAGTTCCTTCCAAACCTTATGAGTCAAGAAGACTCGGCATACTGAGAACTACATTCATATCATAGTATCCAGTAATATAAACAAGACTGAACGCATCTAAGGATTTCCTATACAAGATTTCAGTAAGTTCACAAGTGTAGTTCTTCTGTGTAATCTATTAGATTCAAAGTGCCTAAATAACCATTGTAGTGTAGTGTATATTGTACAGATATGAGGATTCATACAAAACGTAAATCTCATAATAATAATCTTTCAATACTAAAAATTACCCCTTATAATCTTTCATGGGCAATCAAATTGCTTTAAAGAAATTGTAATGTAATCTGATTGTAATATTGTTAATCCAGGTATTCAGCATTGTGTCACATTTGTGAATTTACGGAGATTCAAAATGATAAAAAAAGAAGCTTGTGTCACTGCCCTGTGTCCGGGGTGGCAGTGCTTCTCTGTGCTCATGTAAATGTGGGTGGTGATACCTCTCCGCCTTCCACTGTAGGTTCTTTCATAAACAGGAAATAAACGTCTTCTTTTAATACACAACTAACTGGAGGAACAATACACTCTGTCAAGCTAGTAAGTAAATATTTTATATTTTACCACATTTTGTTGAATACTAATATTTATAATTCATATGGTCAAAGGATGTTTTTTATGCTACAGTTGTGCTGGACCATTTCAAATCTGAAACTGTATTCAGTTCTGTAACCTGTGGAAACCTAAACAAGGCAAGTTTTACTGAACTTATTCAGTTGTACTTTGTCATTTAATTACACATACTGCATCCATGCCAAACAGTATATTTTTCTATTTTACATCTTCCTTTAATGTTCCTAGAATTTATATATATTATAGTGTATGTAATTTTTACTACAGCACTATGGGTCTGAGAGAGTAACAGAATTTCAATCCAGTGTGTCCTGTACATAATGCAGAACTGACAATAAAGCTGACTTTGACTTTGACACTGAAACAGAAATTAAGCGAGTCATACTAAGTATTTGTCAGAAAATGTGCTTAATTTGTAAAAAAAAAAAAAAAAAAAACTATTACTGCAAATGTCCTCATACAAGGTCCAAATGTATACAATCACGGTACAGTCCTGGACTCCTCCGTCAGCTGTGTCTGTGTGCGTTTCTGTTGGTCAGTGTCCACATGCATCTGTATTTATTGGGGTGTGGGTGTGTGTATGTGTGTGTGTGTGTGTGTGTGTGTGTTGTGGTCATTCCTTTCACCTGTCCCTTGTCTCATTAATATTATGTGTTGCACATGTATCTTGTTTATGTCTATGTATTTAAGGGAGCGTGTTGGCCTGTGTCTTTGCCAGTTCTTGTTAGAGGCCTCGTAGTTAGATAGTTGTGATGTGGTTTTTTAACCTCAGCAGACTCGTCTCTTAGATATAGGGTTCTCTTCCACTTTGTGAGAGTCTAAGTTACTACACAATCAAACTATCACCAATCAAGGGACAGCAGACTGAAGGCAGTGGGTAATGATGTGGGAGTATCACTATTGTACGATAGCAATAAAAGTTCACCAGGATGTCTGAAGGCAGGTGGTTCTTCCTTAGAGACCTCCAGGTCATCCAGGTAAGATCCTCGGAGATGTGGACACCTAGGAACTTGAAGCTGTTTACATAATAATAATGAGCTCTTTAGTTTTATCAGTGCTGAGCAGAACGTTGTTAACATTGCACCACTCAACCAGACGATCCACCTCATCCCTGTAGGCGGTCTCATTGTTGATTTTGATGAGGCCGATCACTGTGGTGTCATCTACAAACTTAATGATGGTATTGGAACCACCAACACGTTTGCAGTAATGGGTGAAGAGGGAGTAGTGGAACAGATTCATCACAGCCTTTTGGTACAAAATGTGCAAAATAGACCTAACTATGATGAGAGTGCCCAGTGTAGCCATAGAGCCCAAGAATTACAATGACAGGCTGGCCCGGAGCTGGCAGAACCAGGAGCCTCCAGAATTCGCCCTCTGCTAGGCACCACTGGGGAGTTCACACTGGCATTTGGTGCTGCCCCCTTCCACCCTCTTCTGGTATGGAAGAGTTTTCAGATGGGGGCTGACTGGCTCCTTCCCTGAGGAATTCCAGTGTCTTCACATAGCAACCTGCGGAGTGCTCTGACGGAGGCAGGCTGATGTCCTCGCCCTGGTAGTCCACAGTGGCTGACCTCCCAACCTCGATAATCGATGGTGCTCTCTGAGAACACCATGGGGGAAGGAATAATATCCAACTCAGGAGGGGTATTCTGCTGGTGCCCTGGTAGAAGTCGCAAGGCAAGGGAGAGGAGCCCCTCGCTGGCTTGCTAGTTTCCTCATGACAACCAGGTCCCTGAAAAAACCAGCCAGCCCTTCTCCTCTGCCTCAAGCACATGCCTATCCAGGTACACATGGATGACTTCTCCCTTGCTCTTCTGGGCAGTTTCAGTAACATCGAGGCACACAGGAGGGAGTGCATGGTGCATGATGGCGCTTCTCTTTCTGTCTGCCATGCTTGATTTTCAGCATTTCTGGGCTTTCCTTTCTGTAACAAAGGGGTTTGGAGGACGCTGAAACTGAGGCATTGAATTAAACTAAGATGTTTGTTTGTATAGCGTGTAGCGCTTAGCACACTGAACATACAATAACAGTGCTGAGCAATAGTTAAACATGAGATGACGGAGAGTTGACTCTGAAAAGTGACAAGTGCAACATCGACAAACTTTAAATACCTTAACCAAGTGCAACACATAACTATGACGAGATAAGCAGAGGTGCTATGGATGAACACATGCACAGAGTACCACTCCCAAAGGAAATACATAAATGGACATAAAAAGGTGCAGACCACCAATACACCAGTGGGGAACCGTCAGGGCCCTCTACGCCCTCTCAGAGGGCCTAAAATATTCTTAAAACATTATATATATATAATTATCCAATTTTATTTTATCTACTTACAGTTTTACAATCGACATCTAAACAGTTACAAAAATATAAGCAAATAAATTATTCAACCGTGTCTATTCAATCTGTGTTGGAAGGTGAGGGGTTAAGTGGAAGCCTGTGAGCCTGTGTCTCCCCCTATCAGGACTGTGATGCCCGCTGTTCGTTTACAGAGGGCCTGGCAGTTATAATTCAGCGCAATACCAGTTTCAAATGACAGTAAAATTGACCAATCATATCTTCCCTCTTAGTGGGCGGGCTTAACTGTATGATAATTTCCGCCCGCTGTGGCGACGCTAGCTGTCGTTAGCCTACGGCCGCTAGCTAGTTTCGATTCGGCCCTTTGACGTCCTCATTTACATATTCCGCTTGCGAGAACCACGGAGCTGTGAAACCTTATTTTGTTTGGAAACTTATTTTGCTTAACAAGTTATCTAGTACAAATGTTATTTGAACGCACTACATGCGTTTCTAAAGTTATACTGTCGTCTCGGTTTTTTCTTTATTCTTTAGTGCAGTTTATTAGGAGAGGAAAAAAAATTTTGCGGGGGGGGGGGGGGGGGGGAGTAGCGGGCCCAGGTTTAATGGTCACGGTTCGCTACTGCAATACACACACCCTAAAGGAGGGGGCAGGAGCTGTACAGTGACAAAATTAGCTGATTCTTCCATCATTAACTTAAAAATGTTTGAAACATTTGTTGTCTTCAAAAACCAGTGAAACATATCTTATTTGTTTCCTTCTTAAAGGTTGAGCGATGACACCAAAGACCCTCTCTGGACACCGTCACCACATTATTATAGGGTTGGTTGTGCTGATGTGTTTCGTTGCTTTATTCTTCGTGTACTACAAACCCGCCGTCAGCTGGCTGCCCTGTCCTAGAACAGAGCTCACCCCAGACACCTGCAAACATGTATGCCTCGATGTCCCTAAAATGGAGAAGGCTGCTCAATTTGAGAACAACTGCACTCTTAACTACACAATGGTACAGCAGCAGACAGCAGATACGCAATCACCAGTACTTGAAAGCGCACAAAACACCAAAGACACAAACACCAAAGTCGTTTTAATCTGGTCATGGCCTTTTGGACACCACTTCAATCTGGATTCCTGTGGTTCAGAGCTAGGCATCACAGGTTGCCGTCTAACAGATGACCGAAGTCAGCTGGATAAAGCGCATGGGGTTATGTTTCATCTTAGAGACATCGGTGGTGACTTATCATACCTGCTGACACTGTCACGACCACCACTGCAGAAATGGGTGTGGATGAACATGGAGTCGCCAGCTAATTCACCACAGTTGCCTGGTGCAGATCATCTATTCAATCTGACATCAAACTATCGGAGAGACTCAGATATCTGGGTGCCTTATGGACGACTCATAGAAGCATCTGAAGAAGACAAGAAGACTTTTCAAATCCCAACGAAGGATAAACTGGTCTGCTGGATTGTCAGTAATTGGAACGTCAACTACAAGCGAGTGGGTTACTTTAATGAACTGAGCAAGTATATTAATGTAGAGGGATATGGACGACACTTTGACAAGTACATTGACCAGGACGACTATGCTAAAGTTATGTCCAGCTGTAAATTCTACTTATCCTTTGAAAACTCTATCTATAAAGACTACATGACAGAAAAGCTGTTTAATGCACTGAAATATGGCACAGTACCTGTAGTCATTGGCCCACCCAGGGTGAACTATGAAGAATATATACCTGGAGATTCCTTCATCCATATTGATGATTTCGGGTCCCCTCAAGAACTGGCAGAACACCTTAAATTACTGGACCAGAACCAGGAGATGTATGAACAGTACTTTGCCTGGAGAAAATACTTCACTGTTAAGGAGTCTCCATTTGGTCTGGAGCATGCTTGTCGTATTTGTGAATATTTAAATAAGAACCATAACTTCAGAGTGTTTACAAATATTAACCAATGGTACTGGAGCTAGCTGGGTTAGAGCAATGTGAAATCTGGAGAATAGCTTACATTTAAAACTTTAATTTAAACAATAAGAAATATTTAATAAATTGTGGCCAAACATTTTGAGAATGTCAAAAAAATTGTTTTTCAAAAAAGTTTGCTGAGTCTGTTGTTTTAGAACCTTTTGTCAAATGTTTGTATGGTATAATTAAGTACAATAATAAGCATTGCAATTCATCTTGGCATGCTGGATATGAGCTTTTGGGCAAAATCTTGAATGGTGGCAACCTCGTTCTTGCCTAACCAGGCACTGAGATGATGTTAGCAGGCATTTTTTAGGGCAGTGGCTGGAATGCAGTTTATTTTACGATAAGGCCATTTTCATGACTTTGCAGTTAATTGCAATTCATCTAATCACTGTTCATCTAGAGTTAATACAAATTGCTACCATAAAAACAGAGAAAGCAAACTTTGTGCCATTCTCAAAACTTTTGGCCACGACTGTAAATGCACATACATTTGGGCAAATGAAGGATAAATATTATAATTGACATGTATATGTAGTAGTTGCAGAAGTGCTGTATATTTTGTGAATTGGTGTGGGGAGGAGAGGTGAGTGTTGGTAATATTGAACTCTGGGCTGTGTATACATGACCATTTGTACCAATGACCAACTGAATGAATGAATGAACGAATGAGTCTGTGAGTGAGTCTGAATCACGGTCTATTAAGCAGTACAGGGCCAGGGCACCGATACACACACAACCAGAAACAGGATGAGAATCCATACAGAAAACAGGAAGCCAAACACAGCTAGAAATACAACAGACAACAAGCTATAAACACAACAGAATGAACATGACAGAGGTTAAAAGAGAAGTGAAGCACTTATACAACAGAGGCTAGAACACTAAATGCTGGCAGTGTGAAAACAATCAAGGCTACAACCAAAACAAGGCAAACCAAAACAAGGAAGCACCTGCACAAGAAAAAGATTTACCTTCACATTTAGGGCATTTAGCAGATACTCTTATCCAGAGTGACTTACAAATGTTTACAATGTCTAGATAGTACCATAGATACAGAATACAAGATACCCTTGAAAAATTTTGCTATGCTATATATGCTATTTGCATTTAGCAGGTGCTTTTATCCAGAGCGACTTACAAAGTGCACACAAGTCCTGGCCCAGTAGATGGGATTAAGTGCCTTGCTCAATAGTACTTCAGTCATGGAATCAAACCCACAACCCTCCAGTCACAAGACCGCTTGCCTAAGCACCAGACCATGACTGCCCTCTTAAACTACTGAGTCAATGATATGCCATGATATGTTAAGACAGGGATGCTAGGAGGGGACAAACCATGAAACCAAGGTTACAGAGCCTGCTTTACAAGTGCTTTGAATTTTGCTCATCCAAACAGACTTGAGAACCAGAAATATCAGTTTTACAGGATGGAGTGTAACATTCTGAGAAGCTGTTGTGATAAACAGCCTGTTCTAGGTACTTCGACTATGGCCACATTACAGTTGAATTTTCTCAAGATTTTTAGAAAGCTTTTTTGTTTTCATATCTTAATTCTTTCAGGTAGTTTACATTTTGTTTTGTCTGTAATCAGTAATGCAAGTTCTTTTAGGAAAATACTACAGACAATTCCAGGATTAACCAAGGCATATAATTTCATGTAATATATAATTATTAATTAAAATGTTCTGTGGGGTTAATGGGTTAGGATTAGGTTAACCCTAACCGTTTGTGGGTTTACTGTATTTATTCCTATATTTATTCCTGTATGTGACCTTATGATGTATCATTTTGTACTTTAATATAAGTATTCTTTAATATTCTTTTAGTTATTAAACTACAGCAAATCAGAAAGGTGTTGCTGCATTTAATTTTGGAGTCATCTCCATGATATCGTACTTTACCTGGGGAGTTTATTTTCATTTAAAGAAGGACATGAACTTTAAATATTCATACAGCTGCACAGTCAGGGGCTTGGGACTTTTATTTTGAGGTTGGACCATATGGCGCATTTCCACTAGGGCCTGCTTGGCGCGGTACGGTTCAATACGGATCGATTCGCAACGGAACGGTACGGTCGCGTTGTGTTTCCATTACAATGGTGGACCACCACAATGTGGGTGGAGTCGCTGTTGGCGCGCGGGTTGTAGTGTCGTGACATCATTTGTATGCGACCACAACACCGGTCGATGCCCCTTAACACATACCATTATTGTATCTTATTTATCTTTATCTTCATTATTGTATGTGGTTGCTCTAATTATTGATAATAATTTGGTATTACTCAAACAGGCTGAACACACCCTGCATAAAAAAGCATCAGTCATACAATCAAATGAAATCAAACTTTATTATGAAATATAGATATTTAAAGTACAACATATGTAAATAATATAGTTATAGTTAAAAAAAAGTGCAAAAAGCAAATTACCTAAAAATAACGTATAGCTTTATATGAAATAAATATTTATAGTACTACAAGCAACATTTTGTGTGCTTTTACTGGCGTCTGTCTCGCATGGTGTTCACAAGTTCGCCAAGCACCCCGAGGAAAGCCCGGTTGAAGGAAACATTTTCCGCCAACTCCGCTCGCCTCGTCGGTGGAAGGGGAATCTTGAACGTAAAAAATAACAAATATTAAACACAAGCATTCCTGTGAAAGCAACAACAATATAGCGTAACTGCACAAAATGTGTAGCACGTCATCGCTGCTCATGCTTTGTGGCTACAGCTAACTAGCAACTAGCAAGGCTAGGAGCTAGCTATTGTACACTAGTGACTGTGGTGGTAACATTAACTACAAACACAGCTCTAAATTCCTGCGTTTATAATAGATGCGTTCATATTACGTTCATATTACATCTTTTATGATCCTAGTAAAACTGTGAAATCACAATACACTCACCATTCTCCGTGGCCTCCAGCACCGACATTGTCGTGTCCAGCACGTTTTCTCTTCTGTTACTGGCTGGCCGGTGACCGTATATGGCATCCATTTGCTGGAACCATTTCCAGTCTTTGCGGTTTGCTCCGCTGCGTCCGTTATGGTCCTTCACCGCCCGGTAATCGCTTTTAAGCTTTTTTAGCTTGGACCGACCGGCACTGCTGAACGGACCGCTGGTAGCCATGAGTGGCCATTAGCGCGGAAACCTCGCTAAAAACCTTTACATTTCTAGTGGCCCCGTCCAGTTCGCCCTGGATTTTTTGATCGCTGATTATTAACAGAAAGGTTTGTACCTCGGCGTTTGACCAGGGAACAGACTTCTCTCCTTGGGTTTTAAAAATGGCTGAGGAGTCCATAGCATAGCGGAGGAGTCGCTCTCCTGTCACAACCTGTGACGACACTCCCTGGCCAATCAGTGTCATGTTGCTCCTCCACGTCACAAAACTGTACCGCTTTGGAACGGTTAGAACCTCGAGCGAGTAGGTACGAAAATAGTACCCGAAGGGACCAGCTAACTGGGTCCTGGTACTATTGGAAACACTCACAAACCGTAGCGAATCGAACCGTACCGCGCCAAGCAGGCCCTAGTGGAAATGGGCCATTACTTCCTCCCAACCAGGGGCATCTACCTAATACAGGGCACAGCTGAATGCTACTGTTTATTGTTAATGCTTGTTTAGGTATCAATCATAATTACAATATGAAACAAGCTAATGTTGGCCATATGGAAACATCACAGCAAAATGAGAGATTTTGCTGGCTCCCTGCTTCCACCTCTACAGAGCGGACTGTGTTGCGGAGACCTCGGGGAAGTTCAGATGCAGCAGTATTTGTTTCTACATCAACCGCAGCTGGTGTACAGATGTTACCGTGTTCAGGAAAACATGCGATCCTGATCTGGAGTCTGTGATTATAAAGTGTAGACCATTCTATTGCCCGCGGGAGTTCTCCTCCATAGTGTCCATCAGAGTCTATATTCCCTCAGGGAAATGTGCATTTGTGAGACACTGCGCGTTTGTGTGTATATATACACACACGTGGGGACGGTTCCCCTCTACGGCCTCTCAGGGGGCCTAAAAATATTTCATATATATACAGTGTATATATATTAGTGCTGTCAATTCCAGGTGCCGCGATTAAAAGTCCTCACCAGGATTTTGCTCAGGCTTCCTGGATTGTGTTGATTCCACTAATTTTACCTGGATTGCTAATTAGAAATTCTAGCAAGCTTGAGCAAAATCCTGGTGAGGACTTTTAATCGCGGCACCTGGAATTGACAGCACTTATATACAGAGGTGGGTAGAGTATTCAACAATTTTACTCAAGTAAAAGTACAGTTACTTGAACCAAATGTTACTCAAGTAAAAGTAAAAGTGTCAGGGCAGGCCCCGGCGCTGCCCCGCCCATGACCACCAGAGGGCGCTCGCGGTCTTCCGTCAGGGCAGGTCCCTCCTCTACTCATGCCATGAATACCAGAGGGCGTTCGCATTCCACAACTCGCAATCAGCAGAGATGAGCCGCAGCCGGATTTCATCCTTCTTAAGGAAACCGACTGCTTCCGGTTGGTGGCTGGGGGTCGACCCCGGGGAGACTGCTCGTGCTGGCCACTTTCTGGGCGGGGGGGCCGGGGCTGCCGACCTGGGATGGCATGTGCTTGCCCTGGCGGGTGGTGGTGGGGGGGGCTTGGGTGGCGCTCCCTCTGGGCTCTGGGGTGTGGGGCCGGGGCATGGGGGGAGCAGATGCTGGCCCTCGGCGGGGTGGCTGGCCTCCCCTGTGGGGCCGGGTGGCGGGACCCGGGGCCTGGTGCCTGGGGCCCCCCGACCCCGAGCTGGGGCCCTGCCCGTGCGGGGGGACCTGCGCCGCTGCGGTTGCGCCGCTGGGTGGGGTGGGTCAGTCGGCCTGGGTCGGGGCGTTGGGTCTGGGCCTTGGGGCTCCGAGGTTCCTGGGTGGTGGGAGTGGGGTGGTGGATGATGGGGATGTCTGGGGTGGGCCGGGAGGTAGGGTCCCGGACTCCGACCAGCATGTCCTCAATACTGTTGATGTCTGTCATCGTTTGTTCACTGTGCGATTGGTATGGTTGTGGGTGCATACACAGGGGTGTGGTGTATATGGGACAAGCGTGTGTGGGTGTATATGTATGTGTAGATATATATGTATATATGTATGTATGTGTATGTATATATTTATATATATGGATGGATGTATGTATGTATATGTGTATATATGTATATATTTATGGGTTAAATGTGTGTGAGTGCATACGTGTATGAAGGAAATGTGTGTCTAGGTGTATGTGGATGTGCGGACTGCTCTCTGTGGTGGGGGTGGTGTGGATCCGGGCTTGGATGTGGTGGTGGGGGGGGTTGCCGCCCTGGTCTCCCCGGGTCGACCGCTCCCTGCCTTGAGCTGGGGGGGCAGTGAAGTTCGGTGCTCAATGAGCCAGCTAGCAAGCTGGCTCTCCTCTGACCCTTTCCTCTGGACCTAAGCATTCCCACCCACCCACCCCCCCCCCCCCACACACACACACACACACACACACACATCCTTGCTCATTTAGGATTCTGGGGACAGGCATGTACCCAGAGGTTGACGAGGTGGGCCTGCTGCCATGGTTCACCCGTCTCCTCACCGCTGTCTGTCCCTCAGTTTTTACTGCACTTTAGACATTGAGGGCCTTTGAGGGGACGGTGTGGACATGCACTCACGTTTGTCCTAGCACCTGTCCCCTCAATTTTAACTGCACCATAGTATCACACACTACTACACATGCATATACACCAACACCTACACACAACATTGGGGGTGGAGGGGTGGGAAGGCCTTCCTTCACCCGCTTCCTGCTCCCTGCCGGGGCGGGTTGAGGGTCGCTGGCACGGGACTGGGCTGGTGGCTTCCTAGGACCACTACCGGTCCTTGCTGGTCCAGCCATTTGCCCCTGCCACTGAGGGTGTGCTAGTCTGGATAAGTGTGTGTCTCTGTCCTTGTTTTCTTCTTGTTTCTGAATGGGTGGATGAATGAATGCGTGTTGGAGGGAGGGGACATATGGCCAGGTTTGGAGGTGTGAGGGTGAATTTGAGTGTATGTGTGTGTGTGGGGGGGTGGGTGTGTGCATGGTGGGGGTGTTAGGGGCGAATGTAGTGTGGGTTTGGGTGTGTGGGTGAGGACAGCTGGTTCTGGGTCGGGGCTGGTCGTGCCCGGTTCACTCCCGGACGCTCCCCTGAGACTACTGCACCACTCCAGAGGGGGGGCGCCTTGGGGCTCCGGAGTCCGTCTTGGCCCCCCGGCGTAGGGGCGGTTGGCCCGCTCCCCTGGGCGGTGGTGGTATGGGGCGGCCGGGTGCTCCTCGGCGGGAGGTGGGCCCTGCCGGGTGGTGGGTGGCTTTCCGGGCGCGTGGCGCCGTGGCTTTGCCGCTGGCCCCTGGGGGGGGGGGGGGGGGGGGGGGGGGCATCCTGGGGGGGAGGCGCTCTGTTCCCTCTGGTTCCCCTGGACCTGCGCTCCTTGACTGGTGGGGCGCTGCCCGGGGTCTCTCTCTCCCGCCTGCGGGGGCGGGCAGGTGAGGGTTTCTGGGAAGTGCGGCTCTGGTACTCCACCGCTCCGTGGCGGGCCGTGGGCGGGTGGGATTCCCGGGTCTCACTCTGCCCGCCTCTGGCCTCTGGGGGAATGTTGTCGCAGCTACCCACCCTTGCTGGTAAGTACATTCCATACATCTATCCTATGTTGCACTTCTAGGTTGCACATAAACACACACTCACACACACCCATACATCGCACTCATCTGTACTATATGTATTTGGTTTACTTTCTGTACTTCTTTGCAGTGGTCATTTGAGCTGGTTGCGTGTTTTATTTTATTATTATTATTATTATTATTTTATTATTATTTTTTCTTCTTTTCTTTTTCTTCTTCTTTCTTCTCCTACCTCTTTGTCTTTTCCCTTTTTATTATTTCTCTCCCCCTCTTTTCTTGGTCCACCTAACCCCAATAATTATCACTTTGCATATTGTTATCACTATATATTGTTATCACTATACTATATATTATACAGAATTGTTATAATTGCCATTTAAATCTGTACATAAAAACAAAGTTGTCCTCCAAAGATGGGGGGGGCCCTTTCAAATTTCAATTGAAACTCGACAGTCTATTCTTGTTCTGAGAAATGAAGGCTATTCCATGCGAGACATTGCCAAGAAACTGAAGATTTCCTACAATGGTGTGTACTACTCCCTTCAGAGGAGAGCACAAACAGGCCCTAACCAGAGTAGAAGGAGAAGTGGAAAGCCCCGCTGCACAACTGAGCAAGAAGACAAGTACATTAGAGTCTCAAGTTTGAGAAATCAACGCCTCACAGGTCCTCAACTGGCAGCTTCATTAAATAGTACCCGCAAAACGCCAGTGTCAACGTCTACAGTGAAGAGGCGACTCTGGGATGCTGGCCTTCAGGGCAGAGTGGCAAAGAAAAAGCCATATCTGAGACTGGCTAATAAAAGAAAAAGATTAATATGGGCAAAAGAACACAGACAACACGGACAGAGGAAGATTGGAAAAAAAAGTGACAGACGAATCAAAGTTTGAGGTGTTTGGATCACACAGACGAACATTTGTGAGACGCAGAACAACTGAAAAGATGCTGGAAGAGTGCCTGACACCATCTGTCAAACATGGTGGAGTTAATGTGATGGTCTGGGGTTGCTTTAGTGCTGGTAAAGTGGGAGATTTGAACAAGGTAAAAGGGATTTTGAATAAGGAAGGCTATCACTCCATTTTGCAACACCATGCCATACCCTGTGGACAGCGCTTGATTGGAGCCAATTTCATCCTGCAACAGGACAATGACCCAAAGCACACCTCCAAATTATGCACAAACTATTTAGAGAAGAAGCAGGCAGCTGGTGTTTTATCGGTAATGGAGTGGCCAGCGCAGTCACCAGATCTCAACCCCATTGAGCTGTTGTGGGAGCAGCTTGACCGTATGGTACGAAAAAAGTGCCCATCAACCCAATCACACTTCTGGGAGCGGCTTCTGGAAGCATGGGGTGAAATTTCTCCAAATTACCTCAGCAAATTAACAGCTAGAATGCCAAAGGTCTGCAATGCTGTAATTGTTGCTAAGGGAGCATTCTTTGACGAAAGCAAAGTTTAAAGTAGAAAATTATTAAATTTTTTAACCATTTAAACCATTATTTCTACCTTGTCAATGTCTGGACTATATTTCTATTCATTTTGCAACTCATTTGATAAATAAAAGTATGAGATTTCAGGGAAAACACAAAATTGTCTAGGTGACCCCAAACTTTTGAACGGTAGTGTAGCTACATGTTTACAGGCTGAAGGTTTACATGAAGCTAAACTTCATATGCAAGTTCTACCTCGTCCTGGCTCAGGCTGGAGGTCCACTATCTGATTCTTATCTATAGCTGTCCGTTTCCCTGTAAATTCAGTGTCTGAATTTACAGGGAAAGCATAGGGAGGATCTTGGAGCTTAGGAGTTTCAGAGTCTCCTTCAGGCATACTGAGCTGCACAACAGTCTGCCTAACTGTCTGCGTGTTCTTTCTGATCTCACGCATCGACAGGTCACCTTGGCGTGCCAAAAGTGTGACATGGGTTCTCACACAAGAATGGAGATTGTGCAAAAATAGGGATTTAAAGGTTCAGTCTTCTGTGAGACCTGGGGGCTATTCCACGATGCGAGCTTATGAAAGCGGTGCTTATTAGAGTGAGCCTCGCTTGAGTTAGCCAAACAGTTCACTTCCGTCTAGGTCCGTTCCACTAACGAAATCCAGACTCAACCTGTTCCCGCTAATTCAAGCCAGGCTTTTGAAATCGACGATCATGCGCGTGCACACAGTATTTACACAGCCTCACTAATCGATATTCGAAAAGGCAAGAAAATGTCGAAAGAGCTGAAGGAACGTGCAGCTTTTTTGCTTCTTCTGCTGAACATGAGCTACTTATACATCTGTATGAGGAATATAAATACATTATTACGAAGAAAGGCAACATGTCCTGTATTTATAAAGCCAGATAAGCTGTCTGGCAAAATATTGCAGACAGACTAAATGCGTGAGCATATGATTTAATCCATTCATTGGCATTTTAAAAGTGTTATAGTAAATTAATAATGTTAATTAATAATTTCCTGATTTAGAAGTAACATGAGCGGGGTTAAGAGAACGTGGCAGCAGGTCAAGGTGAAATATAAAAATATACTCCAGAATGGTAAGTACAGTTGATTAGTCCAATGTGCAGGAAAAGGTAAAACACCATATTAAATAACTGTATAAAATATTTTAGCAACCAGAAAGAAAACTGCTACTGCTGCTACTGGTGGTGGGCCTCCTGTAGCAGCCCTCACTCCTGCAGAAGACCTTGCTTTGGAGCAAAACAGCGGACGCCCCATCATTGTGGGAATTGAAGGAGGAACATCATCTGATCCTGTCTGTCCTCATGATACACAGCCTTATGTTAAAGGTAGGTTCAGTTGTTTCTCAGATTTTACATTTTTGTTCTTACAGGCTACATCGTAGTATTATTGTATACTTGATGACTAAAATTTTACAGTGGTGGGGGGTGTGCTGACTCTTTTCGACCCTCCTGTATTTGACAATGATGATAGCTGAACCCCGAGGACCGTTAACATTTACGTGTCTTAATTTGTTGTTTGCAGGGGGAGATTGCTGGACCATCCAGGATGGTACAGGAGGATGAGGACACAGTGTCTGCCTGTTCAGAAAGGCCAGCTGTAAGGCGTGTGTGTCTATGTATCTGTCTGTTAATGTGCTGTGTGATCTCATGATTTGTGTTGTGTTTAAAGGAAATGGAAGAACAGAGAGAAGACCCTCAGGCCTCCACGTCCAGAGCTCACACCTCTACAAGAGAAGAAGTGAGTAGTAAGTTATGCAGTTCAACATGAATAAATACTTCTCAATCTTGACTATACTTCTATCTTGAAGGAATCTGAGATTAGTGAGATCTACAAAAGGTACTTAAAAAGATGTATTTGCAAAAATGTCTCACTTTAATATGCTTGTTTTTGCAAGCCAAGTAAATCAAAGTTTCTTCTGTCCACAGGCTCAGCAAGGCAATCAATAAATTTCTCTTTCCAAAAAAAATGTGTCTTTTGTGTTAATGAACAAATGCAAACAAAATATTCCCTTAACTAAAGTAAGTGTTTGCATACATGTCCCTCACAGCTCAATCAATGTTGTCTTCCCATTGCTCCAACTGCACTCTTGGCATTACTCCTTTTTGCAGTATTGCCACATTGTGCAAAACTACACAGGCTGCTTTAATGTCACAGGCTCTCTCATGGGTCACTCTGAGATGGCGCAAGCAGTTAAATCTGCTCTTTAACTGTCCAAATGCCATCTCAATGCATGCCCTTGTCTTTGAATGTGCACGAACCTCCTCTCGGTATCTGTTGTAGGGTCTGCATATGGGATAAGGAGAAAAGGTTGGCAGGGGTAACCCCTATCCCCAAGCAGTAAGCCAGGAAAAGCACCTACGATTATAAGGAGAAGAGTTAAACACTGAGGCCAAATCTGCACTATTTTGTGTGGTTGGAGTGTTCTTACCTTGGGCAAACCTCTGTGCCAGTGAGGAGGCACGAAATATTGTGCACCGAGCCGGGCCATTTTGCCTCAATGTTGGAGAATAGAAATTGGCTGGTGCAAACCATCTAGAACAATGGCAAAAGTGACAAAGGGTGAAAAAACCCCTGGAGCGACATGCTTTACAATTTCTGTTGGGTAGGCAAAACTTGCATGTACCTGTACATTGATGCTGTGAAATGATTTTCAGTTCACATAGTCTGCTTCCATGGGTCCAGATGGAGCCTTTATCCTGATGTGAGTGAAGTATATAGCACCAATGACATTTGGAAATCCTGGAGAATTCAATTCGTTTTTAATTGAATGAAATTTAGCATGAAATAGTTGATCAAGATGAATACAGAGCACTTCGGTAAGTGCTCTGGATAAGAGTATCTTTTAAAGTCATATAAATTTAACTCCAAGTTACTGCTGTTCTGAAAAAGCTTCTTTTATGGGAAGGATGCCTCTGTGACCAGGGAATTTAATGAATATATTAAGGAAGCGCTTAAGCGCAAGACAAACCTATCGAATTTCACGGCAGACTTTTGCCTTACTAAGATATTCTGCATCCCCAACGCTGTATAGAAATGCGCCACTGGCTAAGAAGCGCAAAGCGGTACAGACCGTTTAGGGTTTGGTAAAAGCTTTACTACGTCTAGTGGTCTTCTCAATATATGGCCCCAGTAATTTACAAAGATATATAATACTGTGTCTTCTGAACCTGTAGCGCTCAAATAAGTAGTCATCCGGAAAGCCCAGTGGATCTGTCCTGTCCTGGAATGACCTTGGAGCTGGTAGCATGAATGCTCTGAGCACTACACACGCTCCCTCGTCTACTGGATTCTCTACAAATGGGCATGCCATGGTCAATCAGCCTTCACTGTTAGCTGCTCTTTTATAGCATACATTTTGGATTATTTGTATCACCTGTATGAAAATCTTGGTAAGGTAGTTGTCTGTATCCATTTCCTTTTTGCACCATTAAGTTAACCACACATTTACATTATTTATACTGAACATATGTGAATTGCGGAGTGATATGATTTGCTTGTAATTTGAACACAAAAGAGGAAGTGTGGGGACAAATATATACCTAAAAGTATCTTCACCTAAAAAACTCAGTTATTATTAATACTCAGGTACAAAGAATTGTATTTTTGTGATATAGTGTTTATGCTAATGTATGTTTGTTGACCATAACTGCGATTAGACACTGTATTCCATTTTACACTGACCTGAATCTGTTAAGATTAAACCAATACATTAAAATGTGCAAAAACCTCACTGATTAACAATGAATATGTACTCTGAAGATCGAAATATAAATTGCATTTGGAAATATAATTATAAAATTTTGATAATAATGACCTGCAATCATTTCAAACTAATAATTACAGTACTCCATTAAATGTATAAAAATATGATATGATATGCTACATCCACAGCAATTTAATGCATAGGATTGCAGCGGAACCTTGTTCCTCAATTCAGTTTCCCGGATGGCGAGACTGTGAATCTAGCAGCTTTAACTGAGGGAAATGTTCAAGGACATGTCTATTAGAATAGGAAGGTGGACCTTCACTATCCAAGTGGTGTAACTCATGGTCAATAGGATGCCTACTGCCTCCTGTCTCTCTGTGCCTAGGTGGCAGTAATGAGCCTTGGTGCATCTCAAGTTAAGAAATATCTGCGTTTCTCCTTGAGGAAAGAGCTAGAGCATGTACATCACTCTCCCAGCCTGTGCGTGGGTCAGTAGAATGATGCTCAGCATTTAAGTAAGGACTGTTATCTGCTCTACCTAGTGAGACGTCCCCGGTCTGTACATTCTGCCTGTGGTGTACATCAGCATGCCTTCTGCCATCCTGCTCTGTGTCCATAGGGGGCAACAGTGAGTCTTTGTGCATCTCAAGTTGGGAAATATCTGTGTTTCCACTTGAGGAAAGAGCTGGAGCATGTACGTCACTGTGCCAGCCTGTGCATGGGTCAGTGGAATGATGCTCAGCATTCATACAAGGCTTCCTAACTGTGGTACCTAATGAGATGTCCCTGGTCTTCTCCTTTAGGAAAACGCTGGAGCATGTACATGAGTCTCCCAGCCTGTGCGTGGGTCAGTGGAATGATGCTCAGCGTTTAAGTAAGGCTTCCTAGCTGCTGTACCTGACGGGATGTCCCTGGTCTGGACATCATGCAGAGAATAAGGAGGGCCAAAAGACATAGCAGGATTAGTATTACTCTTTTTTTTATTCAAGAGTAAGGGGGCAGAAGCTAGGGACGAGTAAGAGGGCTCTGCTGACACGTAACAAGAGGATGCAGATGGGGCATCTGCTCTAGGAGGGTGATTCTCCACAGAGGCTTCACGTTGAGCTTCAGAAGCTGAACAGTCAGTAGTATCATATGGATACTCTAGTTACTCTAGTAGGAGGAACTAGTTACATCTAACCTTAGACTCTTCATGGGGACTGGAGCCGGGGCCTTAGGATGTACAACAGGTGCATCATCACCTGTGGAGTGCTGACTATGTTGGCCTTCTACAGTAACTAATGTAGAAGGTCTAGAGGTGCCAGACCTAGTTGCAAGGAAATCTTGCATTCTCGCATGGGCAAGCTCACTCTCCCTTTGGAGGCGGGCAGTTTTTGTTAAGCCCGTGTGACGTTCACTTTCAGTGAGCACGTCATTCAGCGCATGAGTGGTCAGTTGAAGGTTTTGGTGAAGGCTCTCAACCTCAGAACTGAGCTTAGCAGTGTCCTGTTTAAGAAGTCTATTTTCCTTACGTAGTGTCTCTACTTCTAGGCTAGCCTGCTGCTGAGGAACATTTTAAAAACTAGATCTGAAATGGTGGGAGTCTCCTCAAAGGAATCATTTAGAGGTTTGTCAACATCCTCTACCTGGTTCAAGCATCTGAAGGAGCTGAACAACCAAATATTGACAAGTATTCTGTTTTAGCCATGGTTAGTCTCTCCAAGCGTACCCATAGACTAGTTCAAAAAGGGACACAATCAAGTCAGTTTCAGTACAATCTGGCTTAGCTAATGTGCCAGGATCCTGTGTCTGGCAAGTGTGGGGTAAAAGGGTAATTACCTAGATAGACAAGCCAAATTGAAACTGGGGTAAAAAGAATTGTGCAAAGGTGATTACTGTACCTGGAATTGAACACTAGCACACTGGATAAAAGACTGCAACAGTGAAGTCTGATAACTGTGCTAAAAATTATCCTAATACTTCTGCAGTACAGGGGAAATCAGTGGGATCCCACACAAGTTAAAGCAACTGAATTACTCTTGAAGTAATCAGTTAATCAGTTAAAGCAATTAAATTAGTAAAATTAATATACTGATCCTCAGTTGATTGCTCAATGAATGTGAATAGTAACCAAACGGTAAACAAATTAGAACAAGGTATCACCAAACTGTAGTTACCAAGTATTAGCTTTCCTCTATAGGAATACTTGGGAAGCACTCTGGCGCCCTCTTCTGGCGAATTTGGAGATGGTCCTATTCTAATGGCTTGAAAGCCTGTGATATGAAAATATGGTTGATATCACACAAATGTGGTTGAGCCAGAAATCTCCCTCACGCATGGGCACCAATTATGTAGGGGTTTCACCTACTAATCCTTTAAAGTAGATATAATTTGTTTTACCTTAATTATTAATCAGTTTCATTAATTTAGAACCAGTCTCATATTCTAATTATACCAGAATCACAACATTTAGTTATCAACTAAAGGTAATTAATGGTTTGGTATCTGAAGGATTTAACTGTTTTTATCTACTGATTATTTGACAACTTGTAGTCCCCATTCTCAGACACACCACATAAATTTTTAGTTATTTAGCCAGCACCATTACCCTTTGTTCTGACCACGTTGGAATAAACCAGCTGAGCTCATTAACATACAGCCCCGCTGCTCTACTGTTTAAAGTTGGCACCATTTTAGTTGCTTTGTTCTCCATAGGAGAACTGAGACTACAACTCCCACCTCCTCACGCGCGCCCACACATTTACTCTCCTCCCACACACACACACACACACACACACACACACACACACACTCTAGATCAGGGGTACTCAAATAGAAATGATGACGGGCCACATTTTTTTCCCCCAGCCTCGTCTCAAGATCGCGGTGCGCGATTTCAAAAACTTTTCAAAACAGCTCGCGGGCCAGAAATAGATGGCCCGCAGGCCACATGTGGCCCGCAGACCGCTATTTGAGTATGGGGGCTCTAGATGCTGAGTCTTCACTGTAAATATACTGATCCTTGTTGATGCTGTTGTTTTAGAATAGTTGGTTTTAAATAAATGTATAATTTATTTTCACCAAAAGTGGTTGTTGCCAAAACCTCCAAAGAATTCACAGTTAAATCCTTCAAATACCAAACCATTAATTAGCTTTAATTGAGAACTAAATGTTGTGGTTCTGGTATAATTAGAATATGAGACTAAATTAAAGAGACTGATTAATAATTAAGGTAAAACAAACTATATCTACTTTAAAGGAATAGTAGGTGAAACCTCTACACTATAATAAAATAATCTATCTATCTATCTATCTATCGCTTCTCCTGTAATGCACAATATGGGTCAAAAATGACCTGCATTCATTCTCAGAAGAATTACAAAATTAATCACCAATCATATTAGCGACCCCCCTCCTTTGGCTGATATATGTAATGCCATGAACGTGTTGCACAAGAAATGGTAGACAACACTTGTGAGGTGCTATCCTACTCCTGATGTCATGCTGCTACTGAGTCTCAACCTGTTTCAGCTGTTATGGTGTCTCCCAAACATCCACTGACGTCTCCCTCTACACTACACTGCACTGAACAGGACGTTCCTGTGCCAATGTGTTTTAGACATAAATTCACCCAGCAAACCATGATTAGGATTTCTAGAAAACTAGGATGCACATTATTTTTATTTTCCTTCGATGGGCGTGAGCTAGATGGGTGTGTCACTGCTAAGGACTACCAAACTATTCTGGAGGACCATGTGCATCCAATGGTTCAAACATTGTATCCTGAAGGCGGTGCCGTTTATCAGGATGACAATGCACCAATACACATAGCAAGACTGGTGAAAGATTGGTTTGATGAACATGAAAATGAAGTTTAACATCTCCCATGGCCTGCACAATCACCAGATCTAAATATTATTGAGCCACTTTGGGGTATTTTGGAGGAGCGAGTCAGGAAACGTTTTCCTCCACCAGCATCACCTAATGACCGGGCCACTATCCTGCAAGAAGAATGGCTTAAAATCCCTCTGACCACTCGACAGGACTTGTATATGTCATTGACGCTGTATTGGCAGCAAAAGGAGGCCCTACACCAGGGGTGCCCAATACATCGATGGCAGGAGGATTTGTTGGACAATGTCATATTCACTATATTTCACTATGTCATATTCTAAGTGTGTTTGCCTCATCTGTCAGTGTGCTGTTGCTATTCGCTATTCCAAACAAGGGAAATATGGAGCGGCATTTTCGGACTCTTCATAAAAACTATGACATTGACTTTCCTCCGAAAAGCGAGCTGAGAAGGACAAAGGTGAAAGAACTAAAATCCTAGTTGTCCGAACAGTAATTTTTCTCACATCTGACCACAAAAGCGAAGGCAGCCACTGAAGCATAATTTTGGGTGAGTCACTTAATTGTTAAATACAATAAGTCCTTCCAAGATGGAGAGATGATAAAAGAGGCATTTGTTGAAGCTGCTAATTCCTTGTTCCGAGACTTTAAAAACAAATCGGAAATATTATCTTCAATCAAAGCTCTCCAGCTATCGAGGAATAGAGTCACACAGTGCTCTGAAGCCATGGCCGAGGATTTGACCCAGAAACTTTGGAAGGATATTGCAGACTGCGAGTGTTTCTCACTACAATTAGCAAAACTTTAAAATACTTTATAAATATAAATAAATACAATACTTTATTTATCCTAAAAGCAAAAGGAAAGAAAGAATACACAATATTAAATAGTAGCCTAATAATAATAACTTAAATAATGATAATATAGAAGAAATACATTTGTTTTGCATTTTTATTGTAGGTGTAATGGGGTAACAGAGGCGGCCGGAGGCAATGGCTGTACGTCATGTTCTTTATTATCCATGACAATAAGCGGCGAGAACAAAAAACAGAAGCCAAGCTCACGAAGAGCAGAGAACCATCAAAACAAAAGGAAAACGAAGAACTCCTCTCGTGCGACGTGCAACTCGCGAAGGAAGCTCGTTGTCCTCAGGAATGTGCAGCACTGGACTGCATGCCCTGTGGGAAGATAAAGGGAGCACACAAACCATGCACAGGTATTAATAATCGGGTGATTGTGAGAGTGGTAGTGGCCTAGTGCTAGGGGGTGTGTGACGTGTCCGTGCGCTAGTGGGTACACACGCCCTCTGGTGGCCTCCCGGCCGACCCACCGTGACAGTAGGTATATCATTTTGACTTGGTCATCTTATAAGTAGCTCGCAAGCTGAAAAGGTGTGGGCACCCCTGCCCTACACCATACTAATAAATTATTGTGGTTTCAGTTTTCCAACCCCTGTATATATATGATATATATATATATATATATATATATATATATATATATATATATATATATATATATATCTACTCTACTGGAAACCACAGCCCCCTGGGGGACTGAATGGGGTGCAGGAAGGGGAGAAAGGACAGACCCTAGTGACAGAGCACCATCCACCACTGGGCACACACACAGAGATACTCAGACAGCTGGTTTTATTGAACATGAAGAGACACACAGTAACACTCAGGGAAAATTTGTCAAGGAATGCATTCTCTTATTCACAACTGTTTATGTATACTCACAAACGCAACTGCATCCTTTGTAGCCCTTCTTAGCCATGCCCACAGTCAACCTCCGGTTTTGCATTCTACCGAGGGCCGTATTACAGACCAGGCCAGTAGGGCCGGTGCCCGGTGCAATCAGAGGGACCCTGGGCCACAGGGATGGCAATCAGAGGGCCCCTGGGCCACGGGGTACAGAAATCAGAGGGCCCTTGGGCCATGGGGTATGGCAGTCAGAGGGCCCCTGGGCTGGCCCTGCTGTAGTGCCTCTCGTGAATACTTCTAAGGGAGCCCTAACGTTTACCAGGGGTCTAAGGAAGTAGAGCAGAATGCTTTCAGAGGGCCCTATGATTATGAAAGCCCCTGCTAAGGGTTGCGACTTCTGGCTATGTGGGTGCCCTAGGGAGAGCCCTAATGGGAGAGCATACTGTTAAGAGAGCCCTCTGAGTACAAATGTTCTTACAAATCTCTGATTTACCAAGGGTTTTGAATGAAAGTCCTTTCAGCAAGCCCTAAGGCCCAGGATATGCTAGCTGTGACTTAATTTACATGCGCAACTGCACATACTTGCAGCAGAACGATCAGAGCACCATTTTTGTTTATTTTATTTATTTATTTAGCTGATATTATAGAGCGCATAGCGGCAAGACCGTGCAACATTAGCCACATGATGAGTGAATGAAAGCTGGTCATCAAGCATAACCCCAAGGTTCCTCACAACCTTTGATGGAGAAAGAGATAGAATCTATCTTCAAGGTGAGGTTGTGCTGAACAGACTGTTTTGCAGGGAACACCAGTATTTCAGTCTTTGAGAGGTTAAGTTGGAAATGATGTGCCTTCATCCATGAGGATATATCTAAAAGGCATTTGGATATCCATGCCGAGATCAAAGAATGACAGGCGGGAATGACAGATAAAGCTGATTATCATCAGCGAAGCAATGGTAGGAAAAACCATGCGAACGGATAACTGGACCCAGCGAGTTGCTGTAAATGGAAAAAAGAAGGGGTCCCTATACCAAACCTTGGGGCACTCCGGTGGACAGAGAGTATGTAGAGGACAACTGTCCCAGCCATGATACCTTGAAGGAACGCTCAGCAAGGTAGGACCTGAATCAAGATAGTGGTGTATCCGAGGTCATGGTTGACTGTGTCGAAAGCTGCAAACAGGTCCAGCAGTATGAGCACTGAGGACTGTCCAGTAGCTCTGGCAGTTTTCAAAGCTTCTGTGACCCTATGCATGATACTGGTAGTGTTGCCAAAAACAAATCACCAAAAGTCGCTGTTGGCTCTCTGAAAATTTGCTAGATTACGTCATGACGTTACTATGATGTCATAATGTCACACACGACTCACTGATCTCAAGAAAATGTGTCTACATGGCTATGTTGACAATCCCAAAGGGTACAGTTTCGAGATCGGGGCTAATGTGCAGTGCTGCTTAACCATGAAATAAGCTTCTGGTAGTGCTGAGTGCAGAGCTGAAGTTACATTGAAAAACAATGATTTTGACACTCAAGAGATGTGTTTTTTTTAAGTCGCCAGATTCACCTAAAAAGCCGCTAAGTCGCTAGCTGAGGTTTTAGTCGCTAGAGACGGCAAAAAGTCGCTAAATCTAGCGACAAAGTCAATAAATTGGCTACATTAGATACTGGCGGTATCATGTAGGGTCCAGATAGCCAACCGGGCCCTCATTAATATTTTCCACCATTGTTTGACTCTACCACAAGCTCAAGATGGAAGTCTGGAAGATTGCCTCTCGCGGTTGTGTCAATATTGCATGCGCACATGTCTGCGTACCTTGTGTTCAGGTGTGCTACCACGCATAACATCGACATAAAATACGCATGGCAATGCATTCGGGCATGAAATGTGCACACGGCAAGCTAGGAGCCTCTAAAAATGTATTTATCTGAAACTGAGACTTTTTAATTCCTACCCAACACCAAATGTAAGCCTAAATATCAAGATATAAATACTTACTCACTAACAGCAGCCAAACACCACTACACCACATTTTTATCTACACTCAAAACAGCGCCTAAACCAAACAACTCACCTAACACCACACCATGGGTGGGGACATGCATATTCATGCAAAGATCCCGGACGAGCCCCCACAAGCAAGTGTCCAATAGCTGAGCTAGACTCAGGGGTGGGCTGTAGAGTGGTCTAGTCACAATACACAGCAGATTCACGTGTCATACTAACCTATAGTTATCTTCAAGGAGAGTAGTAGACTGGTAGATATTCACCTTCAGAACACTGAGTTTCGCCTTGCTTCACTTCCATATGTCCCCACTGTAAAGGGGTGTACTGTACACACCAATGTCAACAAAGTGAAGTCCAAGTGAAAATCCATTATCTATACTCCCACTTTACACTTGGCATTGCTTTTATCAAAACTCCTCACATGGCAGAAATTTTGGAAGTTTAAACGAAAATCCAATATTGTTAAATCCATTTATCGAAACTCTAACAACTAATAACATCTAACAACATTCTTACATTAAAACCTTCAACAATCAATTTTAGCATCAAACACCCTATTAAAAAGCTCACTGACATTTACATTATATTGTATTGTAATAATAGTGTACCTTAAGACTTAAAGCCATTGTAAGGGCTACTGTATTTTCAGTGAAAAATATTTGGAAGTATATGTGGAATTTCAATATTGATTTCCACTGGACTGAATGAAGGGGTGGAGACTTGGGCTTTCTCAATATATAGCCCCCTGCTTCACTCCTCCTCACAACCTGAACTTTCAGCTTGACAACTTGCTTTGTATTCAACCTGTGCAACCTGACTTGTTCAGCAGTTTAACATTCAACAGCCTTTTTAAAGGCTTATATTATATTATATATTATATTATATTATATTATATTATACAACACTGTACCTTCAAAGGCTCAAAGCCTTTGTAAAAGGTTTAAGCATTTCCAACGCCCTTTTTAAAGGCTTGTTGCCTTGTAGTGTATTGTGGGTACTCGTTTATACTGTATTATATTATTGTTATATTATTACAATCAGTTGTGAAAATCCCTGTGAGAATCCAATAGATATAATTGTTATGCCCCAGCGATAAGTCGTTTGATTTTGTAACTAAGTTGTTTCGTTATTATGACGATAAAGCAGAGATGTATTCTAGGTAGTAAGAAGTAGCGTTTGTTATGCACCTGTCATGGTCAGTTGTGTGCTCATCCTGCCTGCAGCCATAGCTCAAATTTTCTCTCCCTCCTTGCTAAGGCATTGTCTGTGAGTACAACCTATATATTGCTTGTATGCAGACTAGTTATACCCTGTGCTCGCTAGCATCTTTATGCAGACTAGTTATACCCTGTGTTCGCTAGCATCTTTATGCATAACTAGTTACGTAGTTAAGCTAGTTATGCTATGCTGCTCATCTATATGCTATGTTGACGTGTATGCTGATTGAAACGTCTCGTTGTAATTGTTAGTTTCACAAGATTCTCACTAAACCTCATGGAAAGAATTATCCGTGTCCTGGAGTTTTTTGAGTGTTTAAACTGATTGGAATCCAGCCCATGACAGTGAAAAGACAGCAATACAGCTACGAGAGGATAGCCATAGCGTGGAGCTAATTAGTATCAGAAATACGCGACTAACCTTCAGCTTCCAGACAGTTTCACATTAGCCCGCTCCTCTCGATAACGATTAGCGCAATCAATCAGGATGTCACAACGCAGCGACAGTAGTAAACAAGCTAGAGATGATCGGTCTGAGTCAGCACGCTCAACGAGCAGCCGCTCATCCACTAAGTTATCTAGAACAACGGTTAGCATGGCTGTGGCAATGGCACAGGCCAAAGCCGATGCGGCGCAAGCTAGAGCAGCCCACGCAGAAAGGGAAATCCAGCTTAAGGTAGAGCAAGCACGCATACAAGCTAACCTTGAAGCATTGAACGTGGAGAAAGAGAAAGATGCTGCTATAGCAGAAGCGAAAACTTTTGTAGCCGGTTTGCAAGATATGGGGTTTGAAGTACGAAGCGAGATTAAAAGTGTGCCCTATCAAGCTGTTAAAGACCAATGCACCGCCGCATTCGTGGCCGACCAAGCCAGCTCGCGTAGGGAGGATGCATTCGCCGCAGCAGAATATGACGCCGTTTCACCCTCTTCTCATTCTGCTTGCTCGGGTATGGCCAACGCTATGCCTTCGGCGTCGGGGGTGTTCATGGGGAACCAGGCCGCCACCTCTGAAGCTGTTGCTGCACACCAGGTGCGTCAAGGTTCGCATGCAAGCAGAGCACCTCCCCAACCGTTTCTCTACTCCGCTCCAGCACCGCAGCTTTGTGGAGCTTCTCCACAACGCCGTTTCAAAAAGGAGCCTTCGATTCCATTTGATCCACTATTCCAGAGGACGCAATACGGAGCTAGCCACGACCGTTCTACGACTACAGCAGTGTTGTAGGATAGCCGAACAGCGTTTGCAAAAACTGAAAAAACAGCACCAGAAGTTCCACCATACCAGATTTATTTAGTCCACCGTGTAGAGTGCCTTGGATTCCACAAACAGTCATAAAGAATGCACCAAACAAAATCAAAACAAAACAAAAAAACAAGTTAACATACACTAATCAACTCCATCAAGACATAGCAACCAGGCCCTCACTCGTCTGCCTTTCCAGTCAGCTCTCCCCTCTCTCTCCTCAGAGTTCTGCCCTTAACAAACATTTAGTCTTGGGTTCCACCACTGACCGGCACGCCCGCAGGGGAGGTTTAAAATGCACAGGTTATAATTACCTTCTTTTATTTTATGTTAAATCAAACATTTTATTATATACGCAATAGTTGAATATAAAACATTTTATAATAAAACATTCATGTTGGAATGACCTTTTAGAACTAGAACCCTCAAAGCAGGTCCTCTCTCCCCCCGGCTCAAACCTCCAAAATGGCATGGTCCACTTGCAACACAACCTCCTACCAAACTACAAAAACCCACAAACCCCTGGGCTCAGGTCCTTTGACCTACCAGAGGTTGCCAGCATACTAGGACAAACAGGTAAGCCGAACCATTTTTCAAAACACACTATACACAGTCAAAAATGCATGGAATGATTGTAATAATCTACACCATCAGTTGGCCACCCTGAATAGTGCAAGATAATCCCAGCAGTTTATTGTGTTTCAGAGTTCTGACAAGGTCCAACTGCAGTCCTGTGGCTTTCAATAAAAAGAGTCTTTAAAACTGAGGTTGTCTCGTGGTTCATTCTCCAACTGTGAAACATGGAACGGACGAGAGCTCCAGACTTCATTAGGTATCTAGCCCGCAACCAGCTGGTGACTTCAGGTCTCACCAAATACGATGACCAGCCCGTGAACTACTGGGCCTGGAAGGCGTCATTCCAAAACGTGAGTTAGAGTCAGTGAGTTAGAGCTGCATGCTGCAGAAGAGCTCGACCTTCTGATTAAGTACCTAGGAAATGAATCAGCAGAACAGGTAAGGAGGATTAGGACGGTTAACATCGGGAGTCCGCCAACTGGCCTGCGTATGGCATGGGAGCGCCTTGACGAGATGTACGGTTCGCCTGAAGCTGTTGAACAGGCTCTCTTCAGCAAATTAGAAAGCTTTCCGAAGGTCACGGCGAAAGATCCGCAGAAGCTTAGGGATTTGGCCGACCTTTTAGCGGAGCTACAAGCCGCCAAGCAGGATGGCTATTTAGCAGGTTTGCTTTACTTGGACACTTCGAGGGGAATTAGGCCTATTATAGAGAAACTCCCATACAACCTCCAGGAAAAATGGCTGTACTACGGGACGAAATACAAGCGTGAAAACATGGTCAGCTTCCCACCGTTTTCTGTGCTAGTGGATTTCATCTCCATGGAAGCAAAGGCTCGCACAGATCCAAGTTTTAGCTTCTTCGTGCAGGCTTCGACTGAGAAGAAGGGCAACTGGGAGAGGCCTACAAAGACGTCTGTGTACACGCAGAAAACGCAAGTTTCAGCGACAGCCAAGTCTGAGCTCAGAGAGCGAATTGATCCAAACAAACTGTCCTCTGCATAGGAAGCCGCACCCTCTGAAGAAATGCAGGGGCTTCCGAGAGAAAAGCACCGAGGAACGCAAACAGCTCTTGAGAGATCACTACATCTGCTTTTGCTGTTGCTCTTCCACAGAACATCTCGCCAAGAATTGTGAGGCGGAGGTAGAATGCACAGAGTGTGGGAGCACCACTCATGCTTCAGCACTGCACCCTAAGCCCTTCACTCAGAAGCCTAAGTCTTCTACCCCCTATACAGTGGACGGCGGGGAGCAAGATGAAGCAGAGAGTCAAGAAGTCAAGTCTTCCTGCACGCAGGTATGGGGAGAAGGCTTGAGTGCTAGAACATGTGCCAAGATTTGTTTGGTTAGCGTGTTCCCGAATGGATGCAAAGAGAAGGCCAAGAGAATGTACGCTATACTGGATGAGCAGAGTAACCGATCACTCGTACGGTCAGAGTTCTTTGACACCTTCCAGATATCTGGATGCTCTTTCTCGTACACGCTCACGACGTGTGCAGGCCTGACTGAGATGGAAGGGAGAAGAGCTCGAGGCTTCACTGTAGAATCAGTGAGTGAGGGAGTGAGCATTCCACTGCCTACGCTCCTCGAGTGCAACCAAATTCCCAATGTCCGTACAGAAATTCCTACGCCAGATGCCGCCTATCACCATCCTCATCTTAAACGTATGAAATAGTGAAAGTGCAGAGCCAGGTGTTGAATTAAGTGGAAAAGAAAAGTTTCGGATTGAAATGTTCAATGTTCTAATTGACAAACTTGTGTCCTGTCTGGGGGGTGCTTTGCAAACTCCTGGCCCCGGGGTTACCCCAACAACTCGACATAAACTTAAGTCAAAGTAAACCTTTTCTTTTCTATGATTTCCATAAGTATATGCAATCAAAATTTTCACTAACAAAATTATCCACAACTGCTTCATTTTTGCCAAACGAAGTCAATCGCGTGTGGTCTGGAACTTAGCTTAACTAATCTTAGCTTAGGTTAGCATGTTTACAACCCAGCTGGCTTGTTTTTTATTTTTTAACATGTCCTTCCCAAAGTCAAACAATGATGAATCATGGCAATTGAGGTGTTCATCTTTTCAGCTTTGAGTGAACTATTGGTAAGAACAGCTATCAATCACTTCAAAGGAGTCAGCTTGTCGCTTTTGTAGATACTTGGTGCGCCCACTAACCTCCCCCTTCCCACCTCACCAGGCAGAGTTGTGAAAAGCTGTCATTCAAAGCTAGCAGCACTCTCTGGACCAATAGCAACCACAGAATTCAAGAGGAAACAGATTCCGTAAAACGACGCTGCGTGGTCGTTGATGGGACGAGATTGCATGTAGGTGAAAATCAGTATGCAGGAAGTTATACTAGTTCTAAAAAAATAATTTAGTGGGATTGGCTTGTGTTTTAAGAATTTTCGATATTATTTGTTATTTTATGTGGAAAAACAGATTTTGCCCGGCAACAGGACTACTAGGGGGTGCTGGTTAACTACAGCTAGCTGGCTGTGTTTAGACAGAAACTAGGTTGTGTTAAATTTGATATTTATCAAGGTTTTAAGGCTGCACTATGTACAGCATAGCAAAAATTAACAAGCAAGAATACAGAGCACAAATGTGCTTGTTTTTCATTTTGTATCACGCAAGTTAGCGTGATACAATCATGATAATCACATTTCATTTGCTAGTCAAAAAATTTGCTTATAAAAATTTGTCCATAAACACTTTCATTGACAGAATCTGTAGCGCACGCATCTTCATTTTATTAATTTGCTTTGTGTATCTGCAAAGTGTTTTTCTTTGGCAGCACGAAGGATCTTCTCTGCCACCGTAGTAATAGATGCGACCCGAGTAAATATTCTCCCATACTACCCATCTCTTCCAGTTAACTCATTTAAAAATGTTTAACTAATATCCAAATTGTACACAATTACGTGTCCATGTAAAAGGCATAAAAAATATAAATATATAAAAACATTGCTCATCTATTTTTTTATTGCTCATTTTAAAATCCTTAAATCGTTCAGTAATCCTTAATTGCATATCCCAGAGATGCGGCGGAGTATCAGTCAGGATGTCATCCTTAAATGCTGATTTAAAGCTCAGTTTAAAGCACACACCACACTGCTAGAGAAGGCGGTTTGACTGGGACAAAACCAATTTGAAATATTATATTAATCTTTATTTCAGTTTTGACAAAATACCCATAAAATTCAAAGCTCCTGCCTTTACAAAAATATGTCTTCTACAAATGTCCTCTGTTCTGTTCTTTAAACCAGGCTAATAAAGCACAGTGTAGTGTATCTGGTAACACGGCCATCTCTCCCTACCCTCTATAAAGCCCCAAATGCAATATATGTTGTATAAATGACATTTATTTAAGCTGTTCTAATAAACATTGTTCTTTTAGGCTTGGCGTTAATGGTGCAGAATACACCCTGGTGCTTATAAACAAACAAACGTCATTCTCATGTCCATGTCCTCCAATAGTGTCTGTTAGGAATTTAACAGGTAGTTTGTCATCCCAATGACCAGTGTTACCATGAGACCAGCAGCAGCCTACTGTAAACACCCTTTATAAGATCTTTCACCCCACATACACAGTATAAATTAACTTAAATTAGCATTCCCACAACTACACATTTACAACAAGATATTTTTTTCTTTTACATCTGCAGCACAGAAGCACTAATGTTCAGCACACAGAGCGGCTTCCAGGTGCTGTAGATGAGAAGTCAGACTAGACGGTGTGTGTGTGTTTGGTCCCACAGACTCCACACAGAGCAGCTCAGCACAGAGATGCTGCTTGTAGTGGGTAGTCTGGTTGGGTCTTCAGTCCCAGTGTAGATCTGTCTGGGTAGTCTGGTTGGGTCTTCAGTCCAAGAGAAGATCTCTATCTTCTTAAGCCACAGTGCATCTGAGCATACGAAGACGTGCCTGGGTAAATAGAAGGCAAAGTAGCTTTAAAACAGCAAAACATGAAATTTGTGGCCAGTCCATAACAGCGATGGAGTTGAACCATGGTTAGTTCCTCCTCACACACTACAACAGTGCCTCAGTGACATCCCACACTACAACAGTGCCTCAGTGACATCCCACACTACAACAGTGTCTCAGTTAGGGTTGCAGCGGTATCCGGTTTCACGGTATACCATGGTATTAAAATGCACGGTTATAATTCCGTGTGCATTTGCTTATTACCGGTAAATGGCAAGCCAGCGGAGAAACTCATCCGCGCATGCGCAACTCCGCTCCGGTTCAGCTATTCAGCACACAGCGGTGAGAATGGCAGAAAGTGCATCAGACTTAACAATTTTTTTAACAAAAAAAGGCTAAATTAAAATCAGCGGCGAAAATGACGTAATCACGGTGGCTCCACCCGGGCGCGAGGACATCGTCTCAGCGCAGTGAAGAAAGTCATGTTTGCAGGGTTCATACATTTACATTTACATTTATGGCATTTGGCAGACGCCCTTATCCAGAGCGACTTACATTTTTATCTAATTTTTTATACAAGTGAGCAGTTAAGGGCCTTGCTCAGGGGCACCTGAGTGGAATTAAAGGTGGAATTAAAGCACATGTACATCACTTTAAAGGTCCAGTTCAATATTTCCCAGCACGTTAAACTTGATTAAGTTAAATATTTATACATATACTCGAAATAATTCGAAATAAATAGCTTTATCACATTATTTAATGGTTGTTTATTTTCAAAACGCCCAATCTTAACGTCTTCACGTTCTGTCATGTTTTGTCCTGGAATTACAAGAGGCTTGTATTTGTTAACGTAATACAAGAGAACTGTTCAGTCAGATAGCTATTTGTTGTGAAACAAAGTAGTTACAATTTCAAGCATTTTGAAGTAATTTAGCCTAAATTCCAGCACATTTCAAACCTGGGACACAATGCAACATTATAATTAGTCAGGTAAATGTTCATTCCCCTGTTTTTGAGGGGTGTTTCTTTATACTACCACATATCGTTTCGGACAACACTGCACATAATGTGATGCGGCAAGTATGAACGCTTCCGCCATTCGCGGAGGTTCGCGCGACGTTTGCGGACTTCGCGCGCTATGGTCACTCGTGAAAGTATAAACCTAGCTTTTTAAGGTCCTTGCTTTCACTGGATGTGAAAGACGCCATTAATTTTCATGCGTTCATTTTCAAATTCTGACGTGCCTGTTTTTCATATGTTAAAACCAGACTCTGTGTGAAAGCCTTAAAATAGAAATCTCTTTTGTGAGGATCATGTCAGAAATAAATCCTCTCTTTCTGCAGTATCTGGTTATATCCCAACTTGGCAGTAAAACGGACGTTTACAACAGTTGTTGATCAGACACTGACCCAGGCTCAGTTTATCAGATATTAAATAATTTAAACTTAAATAATTGTAGGCCTACTGAAATCCATGATCTAGGTTTCTCAAATTTTGCAGTATTTATATAAACAAGTGTACAGCTTATTTTTTTAAAGGAGACATTTTGTATACAATAGTTCCAGGTTTCTACAATAAATAGTTCGTTGAACAAAAAAAACCCTTGTAATTTCTTTAAGGGGCAGTGTATCTTTTAATAATATATGTAACAAACTGTGATACTTTGTGATACTGCGGTATTTTCTGAGACGGTTATCATACCGTGAAAATCTCATACCGTTGCAACCCTAGTCTCAGTGACATCCCACACTACAACAGTGCCTCAGTGACATCACGCACATCAACAGTGCCTCAGTGACATCACGCACATCAACAGTGCCTCAGTGACGTCACACACTACAACAGTGCCTCAGTGACATCACACACTACAACAGTGCCTCAGTGACATCACACACTACAACAGTGCCTCAGTGACATCACACACTACAACAGTGCCTCAGTGACATCACACACTACAACAGTGCCTCAGTGACATCTTGTACCAGGACCTGTTTTTGTGTAACGGTGTCATTTTTAAAATGTGGTCAGTTCTGTTAAAGGTGTCAGTTCTGTTCACTAATGTAGATACCATGCTAAACCAGCAGGTGGCAGTACCACTGGCAACACATTGAAAAGCTTGCTTTGACGGAAGTAAGGGTGTGTCTAAAGTACGTGGTATCCAGGTGTTTAAATACCCTGATCAGACATCCATCTCTCTCTCTCTCTGGTTTGACCTGCACCTAGGTTAGATCTATTTAAGAGAGGCTCTGCCATTGCTCTCTCTCTGGTCTGATCTTCACAGAGGCTAGGCCTATTTAAGAGAGGCTCAGAGAGCACACAAACATTGGTACGACTATCAGCAAACAGTTCAAGCTCGTATTACTCATTAACGAGCCTGAATTATGGTGCAATCTACCAACCAACTGATCAACATTACCTCAGAAACAGATTCACAGAACTACCTCCATCAAGCTTGCTAACACGGCCACACGAATTGAAACAAAGGAGATCAATTCCCTGTTCTTAAATCGTGGATGAGACTCACATTCCTGGACTTCGTAATTAGAAGGACGATTCCCAGCACACCTAGACAATGTCGCTTTTTCTCAACGTGGAGCCTGTGGTGGAAATTCCCTCCTAATTCCAGGAGAATTCAGAGAGGACGACAAAACCTCCCAAAAATCCTCAACACCTGAGAGTCTATCCACTAGGCATAGTTTTAAAAAGGGCATATTTATCTGAAGTGTAGACTAAGTTTTCTGTTAATACATTCTGAATGTTTGTGTTCAACTTTGTATGTACAAATCTTGAAGGTTATCTAAACACATGCAATCTCTCCATGTCTTTATCTTCTGCTGATAACTGAGTCTTCCCCATTCTCAGACCACATAAATTTTTAATTATTAAGCCAGCGCCATTACCCTTTGTTCTGACCACGTTGGAATAAACCAGCTGAGCGCTGCTCTACTGTTTACTGTTGGTTTGTTCTCCATAGGAGAGCTGAGATTACAACTCCCTCTTCCTCAAACACGCACAACCGCACAAGGGAGCGCACACACATATACTCTCTTCCCCTTTCTACACATTCACACACACTGGATGCCCAATCTTCACTGTAAATATACTGATCCCTGTTGATACTGTTTGTTTTAGAATAGTTGGTTTTAAATACATGTATAATTTATTTTCATCAAATTATCTGTGTTGATGTCATTCAAAAGTGGTTGTTGCCAAAACCTCAAAAGAATTCAGAGTTAAATCCTTCCTATACCAAACCATTAATTACCTTAAGTTGATAACTAAATGTTATGGTTCTGGTATAATTAGAATATGAGACTGATTCTAAATTAATGAGACTGATTAATAATTAAGATAAAAACAAATTATATATATTTTAAAGGATTAGTAGGTGAAACCCCTACACTAAGCAGATGTCATGAGGCCGTAGGTGCTATGGACAGAAGTGGCCATATCACCTGCTGTTCTACTGTTGCTATAGTTACATCATATCTTTCACTGTTGCTAAGGGCACCTCATTATTCAGTTTCTATTGTTGCTATAGATAAAGGGAATCATATGTATACAGGAGAGACTGCACGTGTGATCACCTGAGTGCACACTCCCGAGTCTCCGCTGCAGAGCCTCCAGTCTGGAGATGTAGTCAGTGAGCGCGCGGTCAGGGTCATAACTCTGCAGGTGGGAACATAACAGACCTCCTCCGTCAGTAACTGTTCCACAGTACCTGCAGGGAGAGGTGGAGGGAGGGAGGGAGAGATGGAGGGAGGGAGGGGTGGATGAAAGGAGAGATGGAGGGAAAGAGGGAGGGAGAGGGAGAGAAGCAGTGTAAATACTGGTAACTTTCTGAAGAGAATTGGTTGACTCTGACCAAATCAGCACATGGTCTGTGGGAGTTAGGGTTAGGGGTTAGGTGGGAGGTGTTGTACCTGTGCACTGTGGAGTGTCCAGACCGAGGTGAGTCACGTCCTGTGCGTCCTCGGTTTGTCCCTCGTCTCTCTCCGTACACCTCCACACTGGCAGGCTGCAGGTAGGGCGAGTCATTCCTCCCTACACACACACACACACACACATACACAGTTAACACACACACACACACACACACACACACACACACACACACACACACACACACACACACCCACACCCCTACCTGGGATCTGGCTTAAACCGTTTCTATTGATGCTAGGAGAACTGATTGAACCCCCTGTCGCCTTCTGCCACCTCCGTACAAGAAACCGCATCCTGCAGAAACAAACATCAGACACCTAAATCAAACACCACTCAGCTCAGCATCAGACAGGGACATCAGACAACACAACAGACCTGTGTATTTTACGGGAGAGACAGGTGGTTCCTAGAGCCTGGTGGGGAAACTGTCCCGAAAGGACCAAATTCTGTCCTCCAAATTCACCTTAGTGCACTCAGGTGTTTCAGTGCCGCTTAGAATAAACGGTCTCTAGCTCTATTATTTCTTCAAGCTGCTGAACCTCGATGGTGAATCGTCATGATAGATTTGTTTTCCTATCAACACTTCTGCACTATTCTGTGCTCACCTGTATTTATGGAGTTTGTTGTGTTAACGCACATTTTAAATGTTGCACGTATCTGGTCTTGGGTGGCAAAACTACAGAATGTGTCTCCATGTCGGGTTCTTTTGCCAAACGGCCCATTTGTGTTAAAGTAGTAATGATGTAATGTAAGTAATGATGAGCATACTGCTGGACTCGTCACAGTAAAATGACTCAAATAATATAAAATATTATTAACATATTAAAGTAAAAAACAAACATTCACATTAGTTTGTGTACATCATATTTAGTCGCTAGTTAGACAAGTTAGTCAGCAGACTCATTACAGTAACAGCAGTGTACCTGGAGATGGCGATAGACACGCGCACAGCAGAGCGGAAGCGCGTGAGGCCACGTCGGTGGTATCTGGGCGGCTCCAGACATGGGTGTGTGGGTTGTCCACCCATGCGGCCAATCAGAGACAGTGTGGCCTCCTCACACTCCTGAAACCCCCCCAGCAGTAGAAGCAGGTACTTCTTTTGGTAGATCAGAGCCTTCCGGAAGCTCTCAGCACGCAGGAACTTCCCATAGATCCTCTGCAGGGAGAAGGAAGTCAGCTGGAGAACCCATAGGAACTATAGGAGCTGTTATCCCCATTCTACAGCGCCCTCTACAGGCTCCTGTAAATTATAATAAACTATTGGAGCTGTTAGACAGAGAGAGCGTGAGAGGAACAGGCTCCTCTAAACTATAATAAACTATGATATGTGAAATGTTAACTTTACACAGCAGAATGAAGACCTCCTGCCAAACTGAACACAAGTAGAGCACAATTCCAACCAAGTTAACTGCAGTGTAAAGCCGAACTCCAGACCCGTGCCCGACCTCCAGACCCGTGCCCGACCTCCAGACCCGTGCCCGACCTCCAGACCCGTGCCTGGCAGAGACACACGTCTTGGGTGCTACAGCTGTAATCACGCATGTTTCCCCCCAGATCTCACCCTGAGCATGGCGTTGTCCATGTCGGGTACTGAGAGGTCTCGGACGATGCTGGAGCGGATCTCTCTCCGGAGATGAGAGAGCTCTGCCTCCGCCTGACGGAGAGACTGTTCCAGTCTGCTCCTCTCCCTGCTCCATGCCTCCCTCTCGCTGGAGAACTGCTCCGGCTTCTCCAAACCAGACCTGCTGAACTACATGGTGAGAAGGAGAGGAGTACAGTAGATGTTATGGTAAGGAACCTGTAAAGAACCTCCCCTCCTTCCCCACCGCTGTACTGACGTTGTGCGCTGCTAGATGGTGCCGTCGTCTCAGCTGTTCCTCCAGTCCCAGCAGCTGATTCCTGAGCTCATTCTTCTCCTTGGTCAGGCGGCTCACGAAGCCAGTCAGCTCCGCATTCTGCCTCAGCAGCCGTTCGGTCAGCCTGCTGGACGAGCCTCCAGCCAGCAGGGAGGTGCTCTAACGACACACGCACGCACGCACCCACGCACCCACACACACACCCACACACACATGCATGTGACTATACTGCTGTTTCTGCACTGCACCCTTCATAATCACAGACATGTTTATTTATTCAGTAAAGTGCTTGAAAATCAATAACTGAATTGTGTGGAGCAGCAGTTTCACCTCCAGCACGGCAGGGGGCACTGATGACACTTGCTGCAGAAGAGACATAACGTCTTGCACGTTGCTCTGCAGCCAAGTGAGACACTCTCTGTCAGGACCCTCCATAGGCAGCCTATACATAGATAGATGGAGTTATACTGATCTGAGAACAGTCTCTTTGATGGGTAGGAAGCATAGTTAGCCATTTGATATTTAAGCTGAAGGTGATCCATACCACTCTTCAAACTTATTTGTCTGAGCAGGTATGTCTCAGGTTCAGGTGTGCAGCTGACCACCTCTGCACCAATAGGGCTCATGCCTGGTCATGAACTGGTCACACAGACCGCGTGTGAACTGAAGCAGTGTAGCTGTGCTCCTCTCTGATGGCATTAGGTATGACCATCTCAGCACGTCTGTTTGTGTTAAGCCCTGTTTGTGCAGACACTTCTTTTCCGAACCTGTGGGTGGCGCCGCCGGTCATGCTGTTGATCTTGGCAGCGATAAGCTGCAGTCTGTTGACAATGGTGTCCATGTTGTTGCTGTGTGTGGGCGTGGCAAGAGCGTGGGCGGATACTCCCGCCGTGTGTGCGGTGCTGGGGGACAGAGTCACAGCTTCCTCTGCCTTCTGCTGTAGGACCCAGTCACGCGTGCGGTCTGACAGCTGGCCCTCAGCCTCCCCCTCAACCACCTGCTGCTACACACACACACACAGTTCGAAAGGTGTTACACATTACAGGCATGGTCAGTGCAGATACATTTAAGGACAACAGCCTTATGGTTAACACGAAGCCTTAATGTAATAACATCTTTTTAGTTTCCTTGCACTGGTCATCATCATGACACTTGTAACTTTGACAATCTGAAAAATGTCAGGCTTGATGGATGGATCTTTAATTTATAATCAGGACTTGAAGTGAACCTCTAGCTATGCATCAAGGTTTTTGATTGCACAGAAAGCCATGAGATTCTGTGAATGGGCTTTAGTGAGATATTTTAGACTCTTCTTTTGTAAAGAACACACGGCTCTTTAAAGTCAGTTTGGATAAGAACACGTGCAGAATGCTGCAAGTGAGACTCACACTGCTGCTCTGTGGTCTCCCCTCCACCCGTCCTAGTCTCTCCGTCAGCTCAGATAGTCTCTGCTGCAGTCTCTCTCTCTCTCCCTCCAGCCTCATCCCTCGCTCCCTCTCTCTGTCCAGTTGGGCCTGGAGCTCTGCGGTGTGTCCCTCCAGCCGGGCCAGGCTGTCTTGCACTGCCTGCAGGGAGCTGCGATCGTGTGCGGCGGCGTGGAGGAGGCCGGACCGCTCCTGCTCCCACGCACACTTCATCTGCACCGCTTGCAACTTCTCCTGCTCCAGCTGCTTCATCAGCTCCACCAGGGTGGAGTGCTTCTCTGTCAGCTGCCCCTGCAGGGACTGCAGCAGCGCCTCCACCGAGCGAACACCCTCCTCCACCTGCAGCACCAACATGGTGGGAAAAAACTGGCGGTCAGAGACAATGCTCAATGTTTAGGAACAGTCTATACAAGATGCACTTCCTGAAGGCCACATGTTGGACATCAGCAGATCTCCAAGCTCCAATGCACCTAATTACAAGCAGCTTGTTATGCCAAACCAAGTACTGAAAGTCACTAAATCCTCCAGGACATGCAGCAGTCAGAACAGCTCTTAAAATCACACAAGTCATAAATGCTCATTTGTTAAAACAGAAGCTCACCTGGCTGCAGCTTGCTTCTGCCTGCTCCACACCACCTGTGCTGACAGCCTGTAGGGGGCGGTGTGGGTCAGGACCGGAGTCTGTGTGCTGCAGCTGATTGAGCAGCTGAGCACTAAGCTCCTTCTGTCTCTGCAGAGCAAAGTTCAGCTCCCCAGTCTGAGCTAGCTGAGCCTCTAACTTCACCTGTGACACAAGCCCACAGAGACCACATCAGACCACACCCACACAAGAGATCAGACCACAACCACACATACAGATCAGACCACAACCACACCTACAGATCAGACCACAACCACACCTACAGATCAGACCTCACCCACGCAAGTGATCAGACCACACCCACACATACAGATCAGACCACAACCACACAAGACATCAGACCACAACCACACAAGACATCAGACCACAACCACATACAGATCAGACCACAACCACAGACTAGATCCAGATCAGATCAGACTAGCTCCAGGGTCATTCCATGTCAAATCAACCAAAATTTAGATTGACCATCTCAGAATCCCTTCAAACTTTCCCCATTTGTAGGCAGATATGTTTCATGGAAAAATCCAAAGTATTTCTGTTCCATGTTCAATATTTCAAGAGTTACAGTCGTTTTTGTAACCCCCCCCCCCCCCCCAACGCATCTTTTGCAAAAGTGGCTAAATAGCAATATTTGAATGTGAATATCTCTAAAACTATTACAGTTAGAAGGCTGAAATGTTTTTGTATGTTTAGAAACTTGTATACTTGTAATTCTTTTTTGAATGTTATTTTTCCATGATATTGGTGATTTTCAGTGATGAATAAAACCACTATATCAAAAAACACCATTCCAATTTTTCTACCATATAATCAGCACATATCAAAGTATACAGTGGGGAAAATAAGTATTTAGTCAGTCACCAATTGTGCAAGTTCTGCCACTTAAAAAGATGAGAGAGGCCGGTAATTGACATCATAGGTAGACCTCAACTATGAGAGACAAAATGTGAAAAAAAAATTGAGAAAATCATTTTGTCTGACTTTTAAAGAATTTATTTGCAAATAATGGTGGAAAATAAGTATTTGGTCAATAACAAAAGTTCATCTCAATACTTTGTTGTATATCCTCTGTTGGCAATGACAGAGGTCAAACGTTTTCTGTAAGTCTTCACAAGGTTGGCACACACTGTTGCTGGTATGTTGGCCCATTCCTCCATGCAGATCTCCTCATGTTTCATCTTCATTGCCCTTGCTGATGGAAGGAGGTTTGCACCCAAAATCTCACAATACATGGCCCCATTCATTCTTTCATGTACACGGACCAGTCGTCCTGGTCCCTTTGCAGAGAAACAGCCCCAAAGCATGATGTTGCCACCCCCATGCTTGACAGTTGGTATGGTGTTCTTTGTATGCAACTCAGCATTCACTGTCCTCCAAACACGACGAGTTGTGTTTTTACCAAATAGTTCTACTTTGGTTTCATCTGACCATATGACATTCTCCCAATACTCTTCTGGAACATCCAAATGCTCTCTAGCAAACTTCAGATGTGCCTGGCTTAAGCAGGGGGACACGTCTGGCACTGCAAGATCTGAGTCCCTGGCGTCGTAGTGTGTTGCTGATGGTAGCCTTTGTAACGTTGGTCCCAGCTTTCTGCAGGTCATTCACTAGATCCCCCCTTGTGGTTCTGGGATTTTTCCTCACCGTTCTTGTGATCATTTTGACCCCACGGGCTGAGATCTTGCGTGGAGCCCCAGATCGAGGGAGATTAGTAGTGGTCTTGTAGGTCTTCCATTTTCTGATTATTGCTCCCACAGTAGATTTCTTCACACCAAGCTGCTTGCCTATTGCAGATTCAGTCTTCCCAGCCTACAATTCGGTTTCTGGTGTCCTCCGACAGCTCTTCCGTCTTCACCATAGTGGAGTTTGGAGTGTGACTGTTTGAGGTTGTGGGCAGGTTTCTTTTATACTGTTAACAACTTCAAATAGGTGCCATTAATACAGGTAATGAGTGGGGGAAAGAGGAGTCTCTTAAAAAAGAAGTTACAGGTCTGTGACAGCCAGAAATCTTGCTTGTTTGTAGGTGACCAAAAACTTATTTTCCACCATTATTTGCAAATAAATTCTTTAAAAGTCAGACAAAATGATTTTCTCAATTTTTTTCACATTTTGTCTCTCATAGTTGAGGAAAAAATTAATATAGGTATTTTGGGAATCAGTGTCCAAACAAGGGTACCGTACGTGTGAAATCGGATATTTGACAGCAAATTGTGCAAAAACTGGACCACATACAGGCAACTTAATTATTAATTCAACATTGCCACTGGAAGTACTTTGAAACATAAAACATAGATCAGCCTTCTTCTACTCCATCCATGAGATAATGACAGGTGAAAATGACTCTTAGTTGATTTTTTTTCTAAATTTGGGAATTTTTTCTATTGACACAACACAACTTACAGCACCAGAAAGTACATAAATTACAAGTATACAAGTTTCTAAACATACAAAAAAATTTCAGCCTTCTAGCTGTAATAGTTTTAGAGATATTCACATTCAAATACTGCTATTTAGCCACTTTCGCAAAAGATGCTGTAACTCCTGAAATTGAAAACGGCTGTAACTCTTGAAATATTGTACATAGAACAAAAATACTTTCCATGAAACATATCTGCCTACAAATAGGGAAAGTTTGAAGGGATTCTGAGATGGTCAATCTAAATTTTGGTTGATTTGACATGGAATGACCCTCCAGTTTGTGTATGAGGTCTGATGCAGGGGTGCTCTACCTGCAGCTCATCCCTCTCCTCTTTGAGCTGAGCCGAGACCTGTCTCTCCTCCTCCAGAGAGGCAGACATCTCTGCCACATGGCCCTGTTGCTCCTGCAGATCCATTCTCAGGTCCTACAGACACACACATCAGAGGGGTGGGGGGGTGAATAGATCAGACAGGTGGGTGGGGGGTGAATAGAACATTCAGGTCAAATGGAGGGCAAAGGTCACTCCGGATAAGAGTGTCAGCTGAATGTCTTAACGTGCGCCTCATTTACATACTTATACCTAGAAGCGCAGAGGGCCGGTCATCTGACCGCTTTCACCACCTACTACTAGCGCCGTGTTGTTTTCACCTACTTAAAGCGCGAGTCTTTACACAAGGAAGCTGGTACGACACATAATTAACACTAGATGGTGTTTTGCACAAAAATAAGAATGATATATTCATAATGGTGACATTTGCACGTAATGTCAACATGTTAACAAATTAATGTGACTAAGTAACCTTTTCGAATCAGTGCCTTGTAACATTGTTTTCAGTAGCTTCCCCACTGTGCGTTTTGTTTAGTTTCATATTGCATTTCCTGGTTTGTGCGAAAACGTAAATGTAAAATATTGTTTTAGTTTTGTTTCTTGGTTAGTGTAATAATATGTCATTAGATTATCATGTTCGTATGGCACACCACTAACCCACTGGGCCACATCTCTTGCTGTGAAGCGTTAGCGTCTTTTGTCTTGCTAATGCAACAGAGTGTGCTGGAACCTTCAACCCCCACATCCACAGAAAGCTTGTTCAGGACTCAAAGTAACAAACTTGAAGCCTGCAGACTGAGCCAAAGCAAGTTTATTTGCATATTCAATGAATGTTACGCCATTTCAAGTTTTAATCTCTATATCCTAAAAGTTGTGTATGTTAGTGTATTGCAGGCTATGGTGAACATAACAAATCTCCAAATAAATATCTATAATGTTTTATGTTAGACAAAGAACAAAAAGCACAAATAGGCTAAATGAATTACAAAAATATATCAAATATCTCAGAGATCATCGCACATTTATCTGTCGCAAGGCGGGCAGCCCTTGTGTTCTTGTCATCAAAGCACAGATAGCGCATGATGTCTCTGAATGTCTATCGAGACATTGTCTCTTTGAAAATGGGATTTCCCAAGTCAGCAGACCAGTACCGTGCTTTTACCAGCTGTTATACCTCTCAAGTAAACGAGACCCACAAATGCTGTCAATTCGTCTGCTGTTAGTTTGAACTGGGCATTATTTTGTTCAGCATCTGCCTCTGTGTATTTCAGAATTACACCCCACATGTGTGTCAAACACAGTAAGATGGTCAGTGGACTTTTAATTTTGTCCTTGGCATAACACATAGGCCCTGGGGTTTCTTTCACAATATTGCACTCTTGTGCTCTACACAGACGGTTGCCAGCAGCTTGTTCAACCCATACTGTACCGTCTTTGGCCTGAAGTGAGTCACCACCACATTCCGATTCTGAATTTGAATCAGATTCAAGATTCAGAATAATTTCACTTTCGCCCTCTCCATCAGACACCTCAGATTGTTCGCCCTCCGATTCCATCTCATCAATACTGCACAGCATGTCCCGTACTTGCTTTGGGGTGTATAGCATTCTCTGTGCCAGGTTAATAACGCACTATACAACCGTTCAAATGCCCAAACCGAGGTGTCACCAAAATGCATTGCTGTTTGATCGTCCAATGTAACTTGCATTCCAATTCATTCATTTGTAATGCCGGTGTGTCAACAACACATAAAAGCAGCCATACATAATGTGATTGCATTTACATAATAAGTGTTAGCTAACAGCTAGCCCTGGCAAAGAGGGATCATACCCGTGAGATATTTCCTTTGAGATATTGACTTGATAATTAGGTTACTATTCACAATTCCTGCTAAACTATTAAGCATTTATTAGGCAAAGCAAGACTCACTCAGTTTGAAAACCATTGATGTAAACTTTATATATAGTATATATTTAATAATATTAATAAATAATGTATATATTTTAAGACTTTGGAAAGTGAAAAAGTTTCACTTTCGTTCAACGGACGAATTCCGTTTTTTCTTTACACACACTCAGTTTGAACTTTGTGATTAATTTTGTTTTGAAAACTACTGATCTTTATTTATTTATACTAAATATTAAATGACATACGAATCTTTGCGACACCCGCTGGCAGAAAAGAGAATCACAGTCTTGAAATGTAGGCGATGACTGCAATATTACAGAAACGAGTGAAATTGATTTAAATGAGCCTGTACAGGGTTTCTTGTAATGTAATAATCTAAGAATGTAATAATGCTAGTTTATGAAAAATTCTGGGAGAAGTCCTGAAAGGAGGGTTCTCAAATTGGATCCAGTGCATAGATATATTTTTTTGTGCTGCTGCTGTCACATAGAAGAATAGAATAGAATAGAACTTTAATGATCCCACGACGGGGAAATTCACGTAAACTGGAGCACATGACTGGTGCTCCGCGCTTCTAGGTACAAGTAGGTCAAACTGACGCGGCGCTTCTAGTAAGACGTCACAGAGGTTAGAAGCGCTTCGAGCTTCTATTGTTAAATGGGGTGATATCTCGAGAGTGTGGTGTCTCACCTCTACTTCCTCTCTTTCTCCTTCCTGTCTCCGCTGAGCTTGGCTCATGCTCCTCTCCGCTGCCCACTGAAGCTCTCTGACTCTCCTCTGCTCCTCCAGCAGACGGTCGCTCAGCACGTCCAGCTCTTGCGCCCTCGCTGACCTTTCACCCCTGCACAGCACACTGATGTTCACACAAGGCCCATCAGGGCCAGAGTGGGACACTTTTTCAGCCCGGGAGTTTCATGCCCAAATCTGGCCCAAAATAATTTCCCCCTCCCAATCGGCCCAAACTAGAGACTGACATGAGCAGGCCCATCGGGAATCTTCCCCAATCTCCCGATTAGCCACTCCGGCTCTGAGGCCCATACAGCCAGGGAACCCAACCCATGACCCTTGATCTGTCCTGCAGACTCACTGAGACATGAGCATGTACACATGCCCACATCTGCCTATATCTCTACATCACACACACACACACACACACACACACACATGCAGATATGTGCACTCTCACATACACATACATGGGTATATACTAGGGGTGGGCATAGATTAATTTTTTAATCTAGATTAATCTCACTGAAATCTTGAAATTAATCTAGATTAATCTATATTAAAATGGCTCATATGCGTGCTACCCAAGTAATGACTAAAAGTCAGTTTTTGAGATAGGGTTTCTTAATACAGAGGGTGCATTAGACCAGGGGCTCATCTCCTGTTTCCAAAATGCATCAATGACTGCTTGAGAAAGCTGTTCTACTTTGATATTTGAAGAAAAACATGCTCAATAAAATGTAGGCTACTTGTGTTCAACGGTTTATTCAGTTAAACATGAATTTGTAAGCCTACATACTGTACATTAAAAGGGGTTGATAACATGTTTATTCAGCTAAACATGATATTTGAAATGAAAGCCAACATTTAGTACATTTAACCTCATGGACGTAATTTGGGGGGGACTTTTTCAAAAGCCGGTTTTGGTCCTCTGCAGTTTTAACGGTTAATAAAAAGAAATATTTAAATAGCGACGAATCTAGCGCTAGGACCATGCAGAAAACGACTGCTCCGAGTTCCGCTCTGGTAACACTTTACGTTCCTAAAAATGAATTTTCCATGAAGCAAACCTAGCGACTTCGTGGCTGCATCCATGTAAACACGTACGATTTGTAATTCACAGGTTTGAAAACTCGTTCTCGCCCCTACTGTGCAATCTGGTTAGGAATACAGCCGAGCTAAACTATCAAGTTGAAAGTCATCATAGTTTGCTTACCCATTTTGACCCAGTTCCCAACCCAACTTTAAGAATAGATTAACGGCGCAATAATTTTTATATCGCCTGATAAGATTGTCAAATTAACGACTGCCGTTAACGGCCCACCACTAGTATACACACACACACACACACACACACACACTTATAACCACAAACAAAAAATGTTCCCATGTACCCACAAAAATATGCGCAGACATGTACAGAGATGATCCACATACAATCTCTTCTGTCTTCAGTGAACACCAACACCTACAATAAGGTGAGTGTATGATGTGCTTCACCTCAGCGTGTTGAGCTCCTGCAGGTATTTGTGCTGGGTCTTGAGTGATGTCTCCAGCTCCAGTTTGGTTTGAGCGAGTTCACTCTTCAGCTGCAGCTCTGGGGCCCTGGCAGTGCAGCCTGCATCTGCGTCTGTATCTCTCCTGAACAGGCCGGCCCCTGTACCTCCCTCTCCTCCTGCTGGTGACCTCACTTCACACAAGCCTGTTGGCAGAAACACAGGTTCTGTAGGAGCAGAACGATGAGCTTCCGAACCCTCTAAGAAGACAGGAGAGTTCTGACACACACATGATACCAGACTGAAATAAAGAGGCACAGCATGCAAATAAGTCTTCCCTGTTAAACAGGATTGGGCTCCTGAGGCCTAACCACAGCAGGTCACTACAGACACTCAGACCCCACAGCAGGTCTCAGTACAGTGCAGACACCACAGACACTCGGATCATTCATTCATGATAAATACTAGAACAGCTGAGACTCTGAAATGTATAGATGTAAAAGCTTTTACAAATCAACATATCCATGATAACACATTCCTGACTTTATATTTCAGTCTGGGACGGTTGTGAGTTGAGATGTTCTCACAGAGTGTTGAATGTTATTATGTTAATTCATACTTTAGTGCTGTATTGAGATCAGTATTACAAACCATACAAAGGTTATTAATGTTTTCATTTCAGTATCAGTTCAGCATTGTTGAGTTAATTATTTAACAAAACCAGGTACTACAGTGTTACATATTGAACCCACTGACTTTAGTTGAGTGGGGTTGTCATACCGGTACTGGCCACAGGGTGGTGCTGCCACAGAGCAGGTTCAGTGTCCCCCTGCAGGTGCTGCATCTGGGAGCGCAGCAGTGAGATCTCAGCCAGCAGACTGGTGCGTTCAGCACTGCAAAGGGAAACCAGAGCCTCCTGCTGGCGGGAGTCCTACACACAGTCAACACACAGTCCTTAACATGGGCTTCAGGACAGGACGAGGGGCAGGGGGTGGAGGGTTGTGTGTGTGTATATATGTGTGTGCATGTTTGTATGCCTATGTGTGTATATGTATGTGTGTGTGTGTGTGTGTGTGTGTGTGTGTGTGTATATATATAAATATGTGCATATATGTGTATATGTACAGTCATGCCCGAAAGTATTCATACCCCCGGCAAATTTTGACTTAAATTTATTTTTATTTAACCAGAAATTATATTTTTGACTGAAAATGACACAGGCATCTCCCAGGAGATAATACGATGATGTACAAGAGGCATCATTGTGGGAAAAAATATTTCTCAGCTTTTATTCACATTTGAACAAAAAATGGCATGTCCAAAATTATTCATACCCTTCTCAATAATTAATAGAAAAGCCTTTATTGGATATTACAGCAATCAAACGCTTCCTGTAATTGCTGACCAGCTTTTTGCATGTCTCCACTGGTATTTTTGTCCATTCATCTTTAGTGATGAGCTCCAACTATTTGAGGTTGGAGGGTCTCCTTGCCATCACCCTGATCTTTAGCTCCCTCCACAGAATCTCAATTGTATTCAGGTCAGGACTCTGGCTGGGCCACTGCAAAACATTAATGTATTTGTCTGCTAACCATTTCTTCACCACTTTGGCTGTGTGTTTTGGATTGTTGTCGTGCTGAAATGTCCACTGGTTCCCAAGGCCAAGTTTCTCTGCAGACTGCCTGATGTTGTTGTTGAGAATCTTGATGTATTGCTCTTTTTTCATGGTGCCATTTACTGCGATCAAGTTCCCTGGTCCATTGGCTGAAAAACAACCCCAAAACATTAGGTTCCCACCACCATGTTTGACAGTGGGGATGGTGTTCTTAGGGTTGAAGGTTTCTCTGTTTTTACGCCAAATGGTGGATCATTGTGGCCAAACAATTCAATTTTTGTTTCATCTGACCATAAAACAAAACACCAGAAGTCTTGTTCTTTGTCCAGATGAGCATTTGCAAAGGTCAAGCGGGCTTTTGTGTGCCTTTTCTGGAGAAGTGGTGTCCTCCTTGGTCTGCATCCGTGGAACCCATCAGTGTGCCTTGAGATGTCGCCACCAGCAGAGCCCAGATTCACCAGGATGGCCTTGGTGGTGATCCTTGGATTTTTCTTCACCTCTCTCACTATTCTCCTGGCCAGCACAGGTGTCACTTTTGACTTCCGACCACATCTTCTGAGATTTTCCAGTGTGAAACTTCTTGTATTTTTTAATAATACTTTGCACTGTAGCCACTGGAACTTGAAAACATTTTGATATGGCTTTATTTATTTATTTATTATTTTTATTTTTATTTGGGCAGTCATGGCCTGGTGGTTAGGGAACTGGTCTTGTGACCGGAGGGTCGTGGGTTCGATCCCCAGAACTGAGGCCATGACTGAGGTGCCCCTGAGCAAGGCCCTTAACCCTCAATTGCTCACTTGTATAAAAAATGAGATAAAAATGTAAGTCGCTCTGGATAAGGGCGTCTGCCAAATGCCATAAATGCGTTCAAATGCGTATTTGCCTTTATTTAACCAGGTTAGTCCCTTGAGATAGACCTGGCCAGAGAGACCTGGCCAAGAGAGACAGAGCAGCAGCAAAAATTACAACATTCAAGATACATTCAACATTTCAACAATCTCACATAAAATTAATTAAAACACACATACAAAGATGATCTGTACCTGACTGATCTTATCAGTCTTAAATCTGTTCAAAGAAACAAGGTCCTTGATTTTTATATCAGCCTGTAACCGGTTCCATGTGTATGGAGCATCAAAACTAAAAGCAGTCTTTCCTAGCTCTGTTCGAGCTCTAGGAACAGCAAGTTGCAAAAACTCACTCGAACGAAGACTGAGCAGACTTTGCCTTCTATTCAGAAGACAACATAAATAATTAGGCAAATTCCCAATTAGTGCTTTGTAAATAAAAACATACCAATGTGCAAAACGTCCAATTCACTTTTGTATATAACAAACAATGATGAGTAAGAGGTCGACAGTTTGTTATAAATCGCAAAGCACTATGATACACACTGTCCAGTATGCTCATACAGTGCCCAGGAGCATTCATATACAAAATATCTCCATAGTCTAATACAGGCATGAACGTTGCTTCAACTAGGGGTGTATTCAACTATTTTTCATAGTCGAATCTGATTCGTCAGCTTTTCCCTTTAGTCGACTAATAGTCGAATCAGGTTTTTTAAATGTTATTTTATTTAGAGCGCCTTAAACGGCATCCCGTTTTTATTCAGAACCTCTTCAAAGTAAAAACCTAAAACACTCAGATAAATGAATAAACGTGGTAGGTTGGCTTTATTCAGCTTTTATTTATTTACTTTTTTTTATGAAACGTTAGAGAACATTAACTGTCAGTGCGCATTGCGCATATCGAACTGTCAGACAGACACTGTGCAAAATGTCAAAAATATTTTAAATAAAATATACCTGCCTGAAAATATAAAATAATTGCCACACAACAGCAAAAAATACAAGGAAAGGTTCAAGTAACGGGGTTTAAAAGCAAACTACAACAAAAAATTTTAATAGGCCTACTTGCCGAGACGCACTGAGACGAGACGACACGACTGAAACAACAAACGTTTTTTTTCGCCTTACGCATTTTAAATGGTATGCCATGTTGGTTGTTGTCATGCGAAATGAAAGACATTGATGACATAACTTGCACTTTACTTTGTTTGATTGATTTTTATGTTTTTCAAAATACTTTTGAAGTTTTTTAGTAGCCATTATAATCTCTGCAAATGCTGCGCGTATTCTGTATTCTGTGTTCAGCTTCGCTCATTTGGATTGTGCAACAGCAGGGTGTGATTTATTAATGTGTAGTAAGGAAGATGCCTATTGTTAATGCGCAAACATCATTTAAAAATATTTATTAACAGAAATTTGGATGATTTTATTTTACAAAAGGCTATATATAACGAAAACAAAGACATTTCATGTAACAACTAATGCTTAGCTACATCCTTGGGCACCCCCATGCAGTTAGAATGGTACATTCGACTATGACGTTCATAGTCGACTAGGGGGTATAGTCAACTATAGTCGAATCAGCGACTATTGCAGGTCACCCCTAGCTTCAACTAACTTCTTTTTTACAATAAAAGAAAAACAAGGTTTATTTCTATAATAAAAACCTAACAAAAGTCTAAGCTTTTAAATTAAATGTTGAATATAAGGTTTAAAAGATAACATCATCAATTGAGAACCCCAGATATTTAAAACTAGACACTAGTTCAATCTGTTGACCCAGTTTAGTACAGATAGACACATTAGCAGTTTGTGCTTTTGACAAAGAAAAAAACATAAGTTTAGTTTTTTTTTATTATATATAGCCCTTTCCTGACTTGTGAGCGGCCACAATGCACAGCCGCAGGTCCTTAGTGAGCTCCTTTGTCTTAGCCATGACTGTCCACAAACCAACTGCAGAGAGCTGCTGTTTTTCTCCTGTTGAGTTGATTAAAACAGCTGTTCCCAATTAATCAGGGTAATTAGAAAACTTTAAAACAGCTTGGACTATTTGGAATGGTATAGAACTTCGGATTTTCCCCAAATACTGTGAGTTTTCAAAGGGTAATTTGAAATAATTTTGGACATGCCACTTTTTGTTCAAATGTAAATAAAAGCTGAGAAATATTTTTCCCCCTCAATGATGCCTCTTGTACATCATCGTATTATCTCCTGGGAGATGGCTGTGTCATTTCCAGTCAAAAATATAATTTCTGGTTAAATAAAAGTAAATTTAAGTCAAAAAATTTGCCAGGGGTATGAATACTTTCGGGCATGACTGTATGTGTGTGTGTGTGTGTGTATATATATATATATATATATATATATATATATATATATATATATATATATATATATATATATATAGTGTGTGTATATGTATGTGCGTGTGTGTGTATATATATGTATGTGTGTGTGTGTGTGTGTGTGTGTGTGTGTACCTGTTCAGTGAGCAACTTCTGTAGCTGGTTGAGGTGGATGACTGTGTCACTGGTTTCCAACAGATCCATGTGTGAGATCAGTGTGGTGTTCAGTGTGGTCTTCAACAGGGTGCGCTCTCTCATAAACACCTGCTGCACTGCACCGAGTAGCTCAGCACGCCAGTCAGCTGAAGCCTTCACACACGCGAGCGCACACACACACGTGGACACATGCACCAGAGCATATATAAGAGGGAATGCTGCGTATACTGTGCAACACATAGCTGGTGTTGA